>NC_085137.1:387996994-388244994 GCF_035046485.1 Aedes albopictus
CTAATTTCTAAAAATGGTTGAGAATATTTTCTGTAGTTCCTGGAATACATCTCAGATAACTGGGAATTTCTGAGAATCTCTAAGGATTCTCAGGAATTATTTTAATATTTTTCGTTATTCTTCTGATTTCTAAAAATGATTGAGAATATTTTCTGCAGTTCCTAGAGAACATCTCAGATATCTGGGAATTTCTGAGAATCTCTAGGGATTCTCAGGAATTATTTTAATATTTTTCGTTTTTCTTCTGATTTCTAAAAATGATTGAGAATATTTTCTACAGTTCCTAGAATACATCAGATATCTGGGAATTTCTGAAAATCTCTAGGGATTCTCAGGAATTATTTTAATATTTTCCGTTATTCTACTAGTTTCTTAAAACGATTGAGAATATTTTCTGCAGTTCCTAGAATACATTTCAGATAACTGGGAATTTCTGAGAATCTCTAGGGATTCTCAGGAATTATTTTAATATTTTTCGTTGTTCTTATGATTTCTAAAAATGATTGAGAATATTTTCTGCAGTTCCTAGAATACATCTCAGATGACTGGGAATTTCTGAGAATCTCTAGAGATTCTCAGGAATTATTTTAAAATTTTCCGTTATTCTTCTAGTTTCTTAAAATGTTTGAGAATATTTTCTGCAGTTCCTAGAATACATCTCAGATAACTGGGAATTTCTGAGAATCTCTAGGGATTCTCAGGAATTATTTTAATATTTTCCGTTATTCTTCTAGTTTCTTAAAATGTTTGAGAATATTTTCTGCAGTTCCTAGAATACATCTCAGATAACTGGGAATTTCTGAGAATCTCTAGGGATTCTCAGGAATTATTTTAATATTTTTCGTTTTTCTTCTGATTTCTAAAAATGATTGAGAATATTTTCTACAGTTCCTAGAATACATCTCAAATGACTGGGAATTTTTAGACTGTCTAAAGATTCTCAGGAATTATTTTAATATCTTTCGTAATTCTAATTTCTAAAAATGATTTAGAATATTTTCTGTAGTTCCTGGAATACATCTCAGATAATTGGGAATTTCTGAGAATCTCTAAGGATTCTCAGGAATTATTTTAATATTTTTCGTTATTCTTCTGATTTCTAAAAATGATTGAGAATATTTTCTGCAGTTCCTAGAGAACATCTCAGATATCTGGGAATTTCTGAGAATCTCTAGGGATTCTCAGGAATTATTTTAATATTTTTCGTTTTTCTTCTGATTTCTAAAAATGATTGAGAATATTTTCTGCAGTTCCTAGAATACATCAGATAACTGGGAATTTCTGAAAATCTCTAGGGATTCTCAGGAATTATTTTAATGTTTTCCGTTATTCTTCTAGTTTCTTAAAATGATTGAAAATATTTTCTGCAGTTCCTAGAATACATCTCAGATAACTGGGAATTTCTGAGAATCTCTAGGGATACTCAGGAATTATTTTAATATTTTCCGTTATTCTTTAAGTTTCTAAAAATGATTTTTTCTTTTAGTTTCTAAAAATAATATTTTCCGTTATTCTTCTAGTATCTAAAAATGATTGCGAATATTTTCTGCAGTTCCTAGAGAACATCTCAGATATCTGGGAATTTCTGAGAATCTCTAGGGATTCTCAGGAATTATTTTAATATTTTCCGTTATTCTTCTAGTTTCTTAAAATGTTTGAGAATATTTTCTGCAGTTCCTAGAATACATCTCAGATAACTGGGAATTTCTGAGAATCTCTAGGGATTCTCAGGAATTATTTTAATATTTTTCGTTTTTCTTCTGATTCCTTAAAATGATTGAGAATATTTTCTACAGTTCCTAGAGTACATCAGATAACTGGGAATTTCTGAAAGTCTCTAGGGATTCTCAGGAATTATTTTAATATTTTCCGTTATTCTACTAGTTTCTTAAAATGATCAAGAATATTTTCTGCAGTTCCAAGAACACATCTCAGATAACTGAGAATTTCTGAGAATCTTTAAGGATTCTCAGGAATTATTCAAATATATTCTGTAATGCTACTGATTTCTAAAAATGATTGAGAATATTTTCTGCAATTCCAAGAACACATCTCAGATAACTAGAAATTTCTGAGAATTTTTAGGGATTCTCAGGATTTATTTAAATATATTCCGTTATTCTACTGATTTCTAAAAATGATTGAGATTATTTTCTGCAATTTCTAGAATACATCTCAGATAACTGATAATTTCTGATAATCTTTAAGGATTCCCAGGAATTATTTAAATATATTCCGTTATTCTTCTGATTTCTAAAAATGATTGAGAATATTTTCTGCAGTTCCAAGAACACATCTCAGATAACTGAGAATTTCTGAGAATCTTTAAGGATTCTCAGGAATTATTTAAATATATTCTGTAATGCTACTGATTTCTAAAAATGATTGAGAATATTTTCTGCAATTCCAAGAACACATCTCAGATAACTAGGAATTTCTGAGAATCTTTAGGGATTCTTAGAAATTATTTAACAATTTCAAGAATACATCTCAGATAACTGAGAATTCCTGAGAATCTTTAGGGATTCTCAGGAATTATTTAAATATATTCCGTTATTCTTCTGATTTCTAAAAATGATTGAGAATATTTTCTGAAGTCACTAGAACACATTTCAGATAACTGAGAATTTCTGAGAATCTTTAGAGATTCCCAGGAATTATTTAAATATATTCTGTTATTCTACTGATTTCTAAAAATGATTGAGAATATTTTCTGCAATTTCTAGAATACATCTCAGGTAACTGAGAATTTCTGAGAATCTTTAGGGATTCTCAGGATTTATTTAAGTATATTCCGTTATGCTACTGATTTCTAAAAATGATTGAGAATAGTTTCTATAACACATCTCAGATAACTGAGAATTTCTGAGTATCTTTAGAGATTCTTAGGAATGATTTAAATATTTTCCGTAATGCTACTGATTTCTAAAAATGATTGAGAATATTTTCTGCAATTCCAAGAACACATCTCAGATAACTAGGAATTTCTGAGAATCTTTAGGGTTTCTCATGAATTATTTTAATATATTCTGTTATTCTTCTGATTTCTAAAAATGATTGAGAATATTTTCCGCAGTTCCTCGAACACATCTCATATAACTGAGAATTTCTGAGAATCTTCAAGGATTCCCAGGAATTATTTAAATATATTCCGTAATTCTTCTGATTTCTCAAAGTGATTGAGTATCTTTAGAGGTTCTCATGAATTATTTTAATATATTCCGTTATTCTTCTGATCTCTAAAAATGATTGAGAATATTTTCCGCAGTTCCTAGAACACATCTCAGATAACTGAGAATTTCTGGAAATCTTTAGGGATTCTCAGGAATTATTTAAATATATTTCGTAATGCTACTGATTTCTTAAAATGATTGAGAATATTTTCCGCAGTTCCTAGAACACATTTCAGATAACTGAGAATTTCTGAGAATCTTTAGGGATTCTCAGGATTTATTTAAATATATTCCGTAATGCTACTGATTTCTAAAAATGATTGAGAATATTTTCTGAAGTTTCTAGAACACATTCCAGATAACTGAGAATTTCTGATAATCTTCAGAGATTTTCAGGAATTATTTAAATATATTTCGTAATGCTACTGATTTCTAAAAATTATTGAGAATATTTTCTGCAACTTCTAGAATACGTCTCAGAAAACTGAGAATTTCTGAGAATCGTGAGGGATTTTCAGGAATTGTTTAAATATATTCCGTTATTCTTCTGATTTCTAAAAATGATTGAGAATAATTTCTGCAGTTCCTGGAACACATCTCAGACAACTGGGAATTTCTGAGAATCTTAAGGGATTCTCAGGAATTATTTAAATATATTCCGTGTTGCTACTGATTTCTAAAAATGATTAAGATTAATATCTGCAGTTCCAAGAACACATCTCAGACAATTGGGAATTTCTGAGAATTTTTAGGGATCCTCAGGAATTATTTAAATATATTCCGTATTGCTACTGATCTCTAAAAATGATTTGAATATTTTCCGCAGTTCCTAGAACACATCTCAGATAACTGAGAGTTTCTGAGAATCTTTGGGAATTCTCAGGAATTATTAAAATATATTCCGTAATGCTTCTGATTTCTAAAAGTGATTAAGAATATTTTCTGCATAGAATATTTTCAATACTTCGCAAAATAAATCTCAGGTGACTGGGAATTTCTGAGAATCTTTAGGGATTCTCAGGAATTATTTGAATGTATTCCGGAAGGCTACTGATTTCTAGAAATGATTGAGAATATTTTCTGCAGTTCCAAGAACACGTCTCAGATAAGTGGGAATTTCTGAGAATCTTTAGGGATTCTCAGAAATTGTTTAAAAATATACCGTCATGATACCGACATCAAAATTTTGCTGATTTGTTCAGTAAACTCTGCTGATTATCAGTAACGTTTTGCTGAAATTCAGCAGACTTTTCCGAAAGTTCAGCAAAAATTTTTGCTGAACCCTTCAGTTCGGCAAAATTCAGCAAAATATTGCTGAAAGCGTTTAGTGTGTACCTGAAGGAATTCCTGGAGGAATCCCTGAAGGAATCCCTGGAGGAATCCCTGAAGGAATCCCTGGAGGAATCCCTGAAGGAACTTCTGGAGGAATCCCTGAAGGAACTCCTGGAGGAATCCCTGAAGGAACTTCTGGAGGAATCCCTGAAGGAACTCCTGGAGGAATCCCTGAAGGAACTCCTGGAGGAATCCCTGAAGGAACTCCTGGAGGAATCCCTGAAGGAACTCCTGGAGGAATCCCTGAAGGAACTCCTGGAGGAATCCCTGAAGGAACTCCTGGAGGAATCCCTGAAGGAACTCCTGGAGGAATCCCTGAAGGAACTCCTGGAGGAATCCCTGAAGGAACTCCTGGAGGAATCCCTGAAGGAACTCCTGGAGGAATCCCTGAAGGAACTCCTGGAGGAATCCCTGAAGGAACTCCTGGAGGAATCCCTGAAGGAACTCCTGGAGGAGTCCCTGAAGGAACTCCTGGAGGAGTCCCTGAAGGAACTCCTGGAGGAGTCCCTGAAGGAACTCCTGGAGGAGTCCCTGAAGGAACTCCTGGAGGAGTCCCTGAAGGAACTCCTGGAGGAGTCCCTGAAGGAACTCCTGGAGGAGTCCCTGAAGGAACTCCTGGAGGAGTCCCTGAAGGAACTCCTGGAGGAGTCCCTGAAGGAACTCCTGGAGGAATCCCTGAAGGAACTCCTGGGAGAATCCCTGAAGGAACTCCTGGAGGAATCCCTGAAGGAACTCCTGGAGGAATCCCTGAAGGAACTCCTGGAGGAATCCCTGAAGGAACTCCTGGAGGAATCCCTGAAGGAACTCCTGGAGGAATCCCTGAAGGAACTCCTGGAGGAATCCCTGAAGGAACTCCTGGAGGAGTCCCTGAAGGAACTCCTGGAGGAATCCCTGAAGGAACTCCTGGAGGAATCCCTGAAGGAACTCCTGGAGGAATCCCTGAAGGAACTCCTGGAGGAATCCCTGAAGGAACTCCTGGAGGAATCCCTGAAGGAACTCCTGGAGGAATCCCTGAAGGAACTCCTGGAGGAATCCCTGAAGGAACTCCTGGAGGAATCCCTGAAGGAACTCCTGGAGGAATCCCTGAAGGAACTCCTGGAGGAATCCCTGAAGGAACTCCTGGAGGAATCCCTGAAGGAACTCCTGGAGGAATCCCTGAAGGAACTCCTGGAGGAATCCCTGAAGGAACTCCTGGAGGAATCCCTGAAGGAACTCCTGGAGGAATCCCTGAAGGAACTCCTGGAGGAATCCCTGAAGGAACTCCTGGAGGAATCCCTGAAGGAACTCCTGGAGGAGTCCCTGAAGGAACTCCTGGAGGAGTCCCTGAAGGAACTCCTGGAGGAGTCCCTGAAGGAACTCCTGGAGGAATCCCTGAAGGAACTCCTGGAGGAATCCCTGAAGGAACTCCTGGAGGAGTCCCTGAAGGAACTCCTGGAGGAGTCCCTGAAGGAACTCCTGGAGGAGTCCCTGAAGGAACTCCTGGAGGAGTCCCTGAAGGAACTCCTGGAGGAGTCCCTGAAGGAACTCCTGGAGGAATCCCTGAAGGAACTCCTGGAGGAATCCCTGAAGGAACTCCTGGAGGAGTCCCTGAAGGAACTCCTGGAGGAGTCCCTGAAGGAACTCCTGGAGGAGTCCCTGAAGGTACTCCTGGAGGAGTCCCTGAAGGAACTCCTGGAGGAGTCCCTGAAGGAACTCCTGGAGGAGTCCCTGAAGGAACTCCTGGAGGAGTCCCTGAAGGAACTCCTGGAGGAGTCCCTGAAGGAACTCCTGGAGGAGTCCCTGAAGGAACTCCTGGAGGAGTCCCTGAAGGAACTCCTGGAGGAATCCCTGAAGGAACTCCTGGAGGAATCCCTGAAGGAACTCCTGGAGGAATCCCTGAAGGAACTCCTGGAGGAATCCCTGAAGGAACTCCTGGAGGAATCCCTGAAGGAACTCCTGGAGGAATCCCTGAAGGAACTCCTGGAGGAATCCCTGAAGGAACTCCTGGAGGAGTCCCTGAAGGAACTCCTGGAGGAGTCCCTGAAGGAACTCCTGGAGGAGTCCCTGAAGGAACTCCTGGAGGAGTCCCTGAAGGAACTCCTGGAGGAATCCCTGAAGGAACTCCTGGAGAAATTCCTGAAGGAACTCCTGGAGAAATTCCTGAAGGAACTCCTGGAGAAATTCCTGAAGGAACTCCTGGAGAAATTCCTGAAGGAACTCCTGGAGAAATTCCTGAAGGAACTCCTGGAGAAATTCCTGAAGGAACTTCTGGAGAAAATCCCGAAGGAACTCCTGTAGAAATTCCTGAAGGAACTCCTGGAGGAATCCCTGAAGGAACTCCTGGAGGAATCCCTGAAGGAACTGCTGGAGGAATCCCTAAAGGAGCTTCTAGAGGAATCCCCGAAGGAACTCCTGGAGGAATCCCTGAAGGAACTTCTGGAGGAACTCCTGGAGGAATCCCTGAAGGAACTCCTGTAGGAATCCCTGAAGGATCTCCTGTAGGAATCCCTGAAGGAACTCCTGGAGGAATCCCTGAAGGAAACTCCTGGAGGAATCCCTGAAGGAAACTCCTGGAGGAATCCCTGAAGGAAACTCCTGGAGGAATCCCTGAAGGAACTCCTGGATGAATCCCTGAAGGAACTCCTGGAGGAATCCCTGAAGGAACTTCTGGAGGATTCTCTTATGAATCCCCGAAGGAACTTCTTGAGGAATCCCTGAAGGAACTCCTGGAGGAATCCCTGAAGGAACTTCTGGAGGAATCCCTGAAGGAACTCCTGGAGGAATCCCTGAAGGAACTCCTGGAGGAATCCCTGAAGGAACTCCTGGAGGAATCCCTGAAGGAACTCCAGGAGGAATCCCTGAAGGGACTCCAGGAGGAATCCCTGAAAGAACTCCTGGAGGAATCCCTGAAGGAACTTCTGGAGGAATCCCTGAAGGAACTCCTGGAGGAATCCCTGAAGGAACTTCTGGAGGAATCCCTGAAGGAACTCCTGGAGGAATCCCTGAAGGAACTGCTGGAGGAATCCATAAAGGAGCTCCTAGAGGAATCCACGAAGGAACTCCTGGAGAAATCCCTGAAGGAACTTCTGGAGGAACTCCTGGGGGAATCCCTGAAGGAACTCCTGGAGGAATCCCTTAAGGTAATCCTGGAGGAATCCCTGAAGGAACTCCTGGAGGAATCCCTGAAGGAACTCCTGGAGGAATCCCTGAAGGAACTCCTGGAGGAATCCCTGAAGGAACTCCTGGAGGAATCCCTGAAGGAACTCCTGGAGGAATCCCTGAAGGAACTCCTGGAGGAATCCCTGAAGGAACTCCTGGAGGAATCCCTGAAGGAACTCCTGGAGGAATCCCTGAAGAAACTCCTGGAGGAATCCCTGAAGGAACTCCTGGAGGAATCCCTGAAGGAACTCCTGGAGGAATCCCTGAAGGAACTCCTGGAGGAATCCCTGAAGGAACTCCTGGAGGAATCCCTGAAGGAACTCCTGGAGGAATCCCTGAAGGAACTCCTGGAGGAATCCCTGAAGGAACTCCTGGAGGAATCCCTGAAGGAACTCCTGGAGAAATCCCTGAAAGAACTTCTGGAGGAACTCCTGGGGGAATCCCTGAAGGAACTCCTGGAGGAATCCCTTAAGGTAATCCTGGAGGAATCCCTGAAGGAACTCCTGGAGAAATTCCTGAAGGAACTCCTGGAGAAATTCCTGAAGGAACTCCTGGAGAAATTCCTGAAGGAACTCCTGGAGAAATTCCTGAAGGAACTCCTGGAGAAATTCCTGAAGGAACTTCTGGAGAAAATCCCGAAGGAACTCCTGTAGAAATTTCTGAAGGAACTCCTGGAGGAATCCCTGAAGGAACTCCTGGAGGAATCCCTGAAGGAACTGCTGGAGGAATCCCTAAAGGAGCTTCTAGAGGAATCCCCGAAGGAACTCCTGGAGGAATCCCTGAAGGAACTTCTGGAGGAACTCCTGGAGGAATCCCTGAAGGAACTCCTGTAGGAATCCCTGAAGGAACTCCTGTAGGAATCCCTGAAGGAACTCCTGTAGGAATCCCTGAAGGAACTCCTGTAGGAATCCCTGAAGGAACTCCTGTAGGAATCCCTGAAGGAACTCCTGTAGGAATCCCTGAAGGAAACTCCTGGAGGAATCCCTGAAGGAAACTCCTGGAGGAATCCCTGAAGGAAACTCCTGGAGGAATCCCTGAAGGAAACTCCTGGAGGAATCCTTGAAGGAACTCCTGGAGGAATCCCTGAAGGAACTCCTGGAGAAATCCCTGAAGGAACTCCTGGAGGAATCCCTGAAGGAACTTCTGGAGGATTCTCTTAAGAATCCCCGAAGGAACTTCTTGAGGAATCCCTGAAGGAACTCCTGGAGGAATCCCTGAACTCCTGGAGGAATCCCTGAAGGAACTCCAGGAGGAATCCCTGAAGGGACTCCTGGAGGAATCCCTGAAAGAACTCCTGGAGGAATCCCTGAAGGAACTTCTGGAGGAATCCCTGAAGGAACTCCTGGAGGAATCCCTGAAGGAACTTCTGGAGGAATCCCTGAAGGAACTCCTGGAGGAATCCCTGAAGGAACTGCTGGAGGAATCCACGAAGGAACTCCTGGAGAAATCCCTGAAAGAACTTCTGGAGGAACTCCTGGGGGAATCCCTGAAGGAACTCCTGGAGGAATCCCTTAAGGTAATCCTGGAGGAATCCCTGAAGGAACTCCTGGATCAATCACTGAAGGAACTCCTGGAGGAGTCCCTGTATGAATCTCTGAAGTAATTCCTCGAGGAACCCTTGTTGGAACTCCTGAAGGAATCCCTGAAGGAACTTCTGGAGGATTCTCTTAAGAATCCCTGAAGGAACTTCTTGAGGATTCTCTTATGAATCCCTGAAGAAATTCCTGGAGGAAGCCCTGAAGGAACTCCTGGAGGAATCCCTGAAGGAACTCCTGGAAGAATCCCTGAAGGAACTCCAGGAGGAATCCCTGAAGGAACTCCTGGAGGAATCCCTGAAGGAACTCCTGGAGGAATCCCTGAAGGAACTCCTGGAGGAATCCCTGAAGGAACTCCTGGAGGAATCCCTGAAGGAACTCCTGGAGGAATCCCTGAAGGAACTCCTGGAGGAATCCCTGAAGGAACTCCTGGAGGAATCCCTGAAGGAACTCCTGGAGGAATCCCTGAAGGAACTCCTGGAGGAATCCCTGAAGGAACTCCTGGAGGAATCCCTGAAGGAACTCCTGGAGGAATCCCTGAAGGAACTCCTGGAGGAATCCCTGAAGGAACTTCTGGAGGAATCCCTGAAGGAACTTCTGGAGGAATCCCTGTAGCAACTCCTGGAGGAATCCCTGAAGGAACTGCTGGAGGAATCCATAAAGGAGCTCCTAGAGGAATCCCCGAAGGAACTCCTGAAGGAATCCCTGAAGGAACTTCTGGAGGAACTCTTGGAGGAATCCCTGAAGGAACTCCTGGAGGAATCCCTGAAGGAAATCCTGGAGGAATCCCTGAAGGAACTTCTGGAGGAATCCCTGAAGGAACTCCTGGAGGAATCTCTGAAGAAACTCCTCGAGGAACCCTTGTTGGAACTCCTAAAGGAATCCCTGAAGAAACTTCTGGAGGATTCTCTTAAGAATCCCTGAAGGAACTTCTTGAGGATTCTCTTATGAATCCCTGAAGGAACTCCTGGAGGAATCCCTGAAGGAATCCCTGAAGGAACTCATGAATCAATGCAAACTCCCAGAGGAATCCCTGAAGGAACTCGGTGAGTTATCCCTACAGGAGCCATTTAAGGAATCTCTAAAGTAACTACTATGAGATTCCTTGAAGGAATCCCTTATGGAATTCCTAGTGGAATCCCTACACAACTCCTGATGCAATCCGTGGAGAAATTTTTGAAACATATGCTTGAGAAATCCTTGAAAAAATTTCTCGATGAATCCCTAAAGTAACTTCTATAGGAATCCATGCAGAAACTCCAGGAGGAATCCCTGAAACAACTGCTGAAAAGACTCCTGGAAGAATTCCTTTGGTATCTATGAATGAACTTCTGAAGAAGCTTCTGGAAGAACTAGTACCAGAATCTCTACATGAACTCCAGATGGAATCCCTGGAGGAGCATCTGAAGAATTTTCTGGGAAAATTCCTGATAAAACTCGAGGAACTCCTGAAAGAGCTTCCAAAAGTGTTTCTGAAGAAAATCATCAAAGAATCTCTGACGGAAATCCTTGAATCCATGGAACTATCTGGTGCAATTCCTGCAGAAATTCTGAAGGAACTGGATCTTCTGGGAAAATCCCTGATGGACATCCTAGAATACTCCCGTAGACTGTATCTCCTGGACATTTTGAAACTTTTAAAACCGCTTGCTTATTCTGTAATCGCAAATATAGTTTTTCTAGCATATAAGCCATTTATATTGTATTTTTAGTTTTATAATGGTAATGAAATTGAAATAAATAAATTTTCATGAACAAAAAAAAAGTGTTGTTTATTTTAGAAAACATAAATAAAATTAGAAAAAAGAAAAAAAAAACAAAATTCAGGCTAGTAGAAATCTGCTAGACAGCTACTCGATTTCTAGTACCCATGTCTAGTAGATATCTATATGATATCTACTAGAAAGCGGGCGAAATTGTTTTCGCCCGATTTGAGGTAGACACAAATGTTGCACTGGAGGGAGATTTCTAGAAGACTGGTACTCGATATCTGCTTAAATATCTACTAGACATTTTGGTTTGTCTAGTAGATACCTGCTAGATTTCTAGTTGAAATTTCTGAGCGGGATGCTGACCTCATACAAAGTGCATACTAGCAGGTTATTGTTTTCAACAAAATTATAAATAACAAATTACAAATACACAGGAATTCTACGAAAACTAACAATATGTTAAATGAAAGCTTTAAATTCATATATTGTGGGAAAAATTGAAGAACCGGACAGCCAAATTAACTAGCTAATGCCAAAACTGATTAACTTAGTAGATATATCATTTTTGTTCTTTCTACACCATAACCATGAATACCAAGTACTTCGGAGCTAATTTAATCGACTGATTAAGAGATATTAGACAAAGTGTATCTCGCTGATTTTCTTACCCATTTGTTAATCGATTCAAGATCTTTTGGCAGTTAACAAAAGATACAATATTCCAGAATATGTAAGCTATTTTTTAAACATTCCATACAAGATTCTAGGAGGTGTCTGGCATTTCTGGTAGTTTAGTCCATGGTCCATTATGCGATTTTGGAAACCAATCCACTAGATGCCAAATCCACAATATTTTCTAGAACTTTTGGTGAATTACACAAAATAAATATGTTAAATACAAATAATACAACAATAATTTTAATAAGTGTAAGAAGGGTTCTGTTCACCATAGGTGGATTAAATCGGGTTTTTTTGGTTGATTCGACTCGTAGAATTGACTCACCGTGGGGTTGATTCTTGGGTTTACCAAATCCATCGTTAATTCGTCATCCGAGCGGCTCTCGAGTACTGTCGTCAACGTATCATAGGGCTCCGTTATAAATACGCGTGAGAGTGGGAGTGTGCGTGCGTGAAGCTGCAAAGAAGAATATCAACAACAGCAAATCCACGCAAATCCTTTGGACGCGCACTCCCACTCTTACTTTGACGCGGCACTATGGCAACGCAGATAGGTTTCTCAGGACAATGGCGGCCACAACTGCGAGTCGAGCTTCTGGCCAGTGTTTGATAGGCGCGAGAAAAAACCTTCCATCTCCTGAAGATGTTGCCCCATGTCGTCCCTCGAGACTCGAGACGTAAGCGACACTTTCTGGTGGTGCTTCCTAAAAACTTCTCAGGTCTAGACGAACATTTGAAAAGGGCCTATCTGCTTTGCGTAAACAAACATATTTGTGTCTCTGTAAGGCCCATCTGCATCCACC
Organism: Aedes albopictus; assembly: GCF_035046485.1. NCBI lineage: Eukaryota > Metazoa > Arthropoda > Insecta > Diptera > Culicidae > Aedes > Aedes albopictus. Next base: position 388,009,366 of record NC_085137.1, read on the forward strand.
CACGCACATCAACACCCTTATCAGAAAGAGTGTTCTTCAAGCTATCTGTTAAGGGTATTAATGTGCGTGGGTGGATGCAGATGGGCCCTGCAGAGACAGAAACATGTTTGTTTACAAAAAGCAGATAGGCCCTTTTCAAATGTTCGTCTAGAGGTTTCCTTGGAGGTTTGACAATTCTGGAGCAACATTTGAAAAGGGCCCAAGAGGTCTTATGTCTTTTTTCTAAAACGCTCCGTAGGGCATAACAGCAGCCCGCCCACGCAAGTGAACACCGTTATCCGAAAGATCGATGTTTGCTCTATCTGATAACGATCTTAGTTTTTGTGAATAAGCTGAGGGGGGCTCAGGAGCGACGTGGGAAGTCATTGTTTACCAATGCTTGTATGCCCTTTTCAAATGTTGCTCCAGAATTTCGGATTATGGAGTAGCGACTGTCTTCAACGAAAAGCGCAATCGTTGCCCTGGTTTGATCATATCCTTGCTTCCATTCACTGGTCACCGGGTTTGGCATCTGCTCCAAGATGTATTTCTACATACCTTCACGGATAAACAGCATTTCGATCCGGAACTTCCAGGCTTCCTTATTGCGGTTGTTCAGACGCTACATGATGATTTTGCTTGCATCCATCTTGAGCAGATCTGAAGTTTCACCAATTTTCACCAAAACGATCCTACATAATTCTTCAAGGTTTTCCCTAACCAATCTCAGTTTCCTTAAAGGCTGGAATCCTCTTTGACAAATGATATGAGGCTGTAATCGTAACAAAAAACAAGTCACTATCGATTGACTAACAAAAGTGAAATAAACATTAGTCCTTTTCAATGAAATAGTTTGAACGTTGTCGAAGTTGTTGCATCCCGTACTTACCTATTCGTCAACAAATGGGTAAGAGCAGGATGCAACAACTTCGACAGTGTTCAACCTATTTCATTAAGGCTCAATGGAGAAAGGCAAATGTTCCAGAACTAAAAAAGCACCTTTTCCCAAAATGATCCACAAATCGAAGAAAAAACAAGAACGTCGTGTTTATTTAATCAATTATGACAAACGGACACGCTGGGTTTGTTCGCTTTTTCATCATTTTGAAAAAAAAGTGCTTTTTCTGTTTTAGATAAGAATATGCGATTTGCATTTGAGCCTTAAGCAGGACTGTTTATTCAGTTCAGAAGGAATTTCTCAGCCTATCTTGATGCATGGGAAATTCCTTGCCTTAATCACTCAAGAAACCTTTTTCTTCGATCGAAGTACGTAGTTGCCAAGAAATGACAGTTCCAATAGCAGTCACCGTAGAACGTGTCTGTCAGGAATCCGTCAAGAAGTTTCTTGAGCGATTCCTTTCGAACACGAAACTGAACTTATTTGTCTAATATAAACTGTTGCTACGTCGTAGTTACTCGTCTCCATCTCGACTTCTCCTTCAGGTCCAACCATGAGCCTAACAGAACTTACTACTTTATTCTAGATTTTTTCCCATAACCCCAAATGTTAGTTTTCCGAAACCTCCGAATGATTATGATTACAATAGGCTCATCTACCCTTCTTTCAGGGGCGTCTCGTGACCCGTAAAGCTGACTTTGCACTTGAAAAGTTTTCACATGGGACTGTAGTATGAATGGAAAACAGCAGGAACCTGAACTCCGCTAGACAAGCGAATCTATCGACGATTTCGTCGAGAAAACTGCCTTGTTGTTTCAATTGATGAAACAGAGGGTTTTCTACCGCCATCAGTTGAGGCCTCTTTAGTCTTTGCTCGCTCATTGTAACTGAAGATAGGTTCTTATTCTTTTGAGATGGAAAAACTCCTTCCAACGGCATCAGTTGTAGACGTAAGTGTTATTATCAGAGGAATAAGCAGATACGTTTCTGAGAAGACGTCTTCCAAATTGTTCTTAGTAAGCACCTTAGTTATCTCTGCGACTTTTTTCGTGTAAAACATTCTCAGCTCATTGGTCAGCTGGACTTAATCGAAATTTCGGAAGCGAGAGTAGACATTGCCCACCAATTGTTAAGGGATTTTTTCGGAATAACTTTTGAACTTCGAAGAATCCATTCAGAAGTGGTAACTGACACTGAAGAAGTGAAACACCCATTGCACAATTATGGGTCACTCTGCAACTCTGTAACTTAGACGATTCGAGATGTGGTACAAGCTTTTCCTCAATCGACCGCCTGGCAAACGAATTGCTGGAGTAGATTGTCTACGATATCGCACTCCATTTTCCTTTGAATGTTGCTAGAAAATGAAACCGTACGCGACGTGCAACTAGTAGTGAATGAAAATGCCACCCATTCAGGTCCACCCAAAGGCATGCACGCATGCCGAAAGAGTGGATGGGCGGCCTCCGTTGAATGGTACAAGTTCTCTCGCTTTGCTCTTTCGCCTCGCTCTCTTGCTGAAGCATAGCTCAAATGCGACGTTGCCAAACTTAGCAGCTTCCCCGCGAGCGCAAGCTTGGTGTAAGCAAACAATCTTTCCTTTCCTCCGCCACCGATGAGGCTCACGTCCATTGGAAGAAGTGCACAAAAATTTTACTAATACATTGCCAAAGCAGCACAGAACAGTCGAACACAAGTAAACACAGTTCTTGCATGCATATACAGCGCTCCCGTGTACTTCTGGAAGTGAACTGAGGCGAGAGATTTTTGGCGATGCTGTCACATGGATGTTACGCATGCCTAGGCGTGGAGAACTCTGGCAGCGGCAGGGTGGTTGCATAGTGAGATTAAGTTGGAAAATTTACTTGATTCCTATTGGATACGCACTAGTATTTCATAGTGGTTTGTTCACTTGAAGTTGTGAACATCAAAAGGATCGAATGAGTAGTTTATATCGTTTATAGCAAAATGTTGACATTATAGTGATTTATTTTAGTTTTTATCAACTGTGTAGTGAACGCAGTGGACCTATGGACGAGACGCCACTGCCTTCTTTGCAAAAGCAAACAATCCAAAACAATCCCTCTGATACCGGCACGACGCACAGTGGCGGGCCTCCATACAAAAGTCGTACAAAACCTCAAATGTTAACCGAAATTGCTAAAATTCACAGGTTATGATGATTTAAGTTCCTCAAATCTATTTCTGATATGGAACTTTTCATATATTTTGATTTTACTATATTAGGGTGGTTCAAAATTTTGAAAGCTACTGATTATGGAAAGCATGTAAAAATAATCGATAATAAGCTATCACAATGTGCTTTCTGAACGTAGATTTTGATTTACCTTTTAATTTGGGGGTTCTTAAATCATGTATTGGTATTGAAATGAACTATCATTGGCGTCTCGTCCATAGGTCCACTGCGTTCACTACACAGTTGATTAAAAGTAAAATAAATCACTATAATTTCAACATTATCCTACAAATGATAAAACAATACTAATTTATTCTTTTTATGTTCACAACATCAAGTGCACAAACCACTGTGAGAAACCAGTACGTATCCAATAGGAATCTATTCAATTTTCCATCTCAATCTCACTTTGCCACCACCCTGCTGCTGCCAGAGAGCTCGACGCCGACCATGCGAAACGCACTTGTGACGTTGAGCGCATAGTGGCTGAGGTGCGATGCAAAGAGATAAGAGATCGGATAAGCGTCGAAGCACACTCTGTGGAAACTATATGCAGAACGCATGAACCGTACATAGTAGATGAGTTGCGATGAGTGCGGTGATGCGATGGAGCTGCTTCGACGCATGTGATCGCAAGAGAATGCTTGTCGGGTATGGATTTTATGATTGCGCTCGTTGTGTATGTAAAGCAATGCGGATTTAATGTGCTGGGAATGCTAGTAGGTAATATAAAATGCGTTAATATTATGTTTCCAGTTCAAAACCGAATTAGCGACATTTTTTCTTTGACTTGCGCTGCTTTTGCCTTGCGTTAAACACAATGTCGGAAGTGGGGCGCTGTATAGAGCACCAGGTGTACAATACAGCGCCCCACTTCCGACATTGTGTTTAACGCAAGGCAAAAGCAGCGGAAGTCAAAGAAAAAATGTCGCTAATTCGGTTTTGAACTGGAAACATTGTTGTTAAACATAACTCAATGCTTTTTCACATGACATGCATTTTGATGGACCAGACGTAATAAAAATTTATCATATTGTCTATCGATCACTATGTAAAATAACATATTTCATTGCATATAAAATACCTAGTATTCCATCAAATCGTTTAAGTTTTTTACAGCAAAATTTTGTTATTATATGTGTATAAGAAAACATTTTATTTTCCCTGTTCGGGATTTGAATCAAGTGATCAACGTTTGATATGGTAGTTTGTTCAGTGCATGTTATTCATGTGCAAGTTAGAAAGGTTAAGGTTTTATGGTATTCAACTTGATTGCTAAAAGGATTCTGATTGAAAAGTTCTGCTTTTTTCTTTGTCAGGTAAAACTAGATCGCCTAACGAAAATAGTGTAACATCAATTTCGATTGATACTCTTTTACCTAATAAAAGGACTGTATCGTTAATTATGAGTACACCTGAAAGTTGCTGTATCTGAAAATGTTTTATTTGTTTTGTAAATTAAATTCAATTACATTGTTTATTGACCATCAGAAAAGTCCATGGTATCATTTTGTATTTAATTTTTCGTGAATCTTGCCAGCTCTCGCACCTTCTTCTTGGTGTTCTTCATAAGGTTTCCTCTGCTCCTCTATCCTTTTGCCGTAGTTTCCGTTTCATCAAAACCAAATACTTCTATATGTGCCTAATTTGCGGGCAATTTGAAGGGTTCATTGCCTTTTCCACAAATTGGACATTGTTTTCTTCATACCAGTCAAAGGTGTCACGCGCATAGTGGCAGGATGCCATATCCGATCAAAATAATGTAGGACCTTTGTGCTTTCAGATGAGTGGCAGAATTGGCTTCTGGAGGCATTTCTTCCGGTATATTTCGACGTTCATACTTGGGACGATGAAGAAAAGTGACGATTTCATACCACTTTGACAAATTGCTTCCCAAACTAATACATTTTCCAAACTTTTTTTGCAAAACATCGATTTCTCCGAATTTGGAACATCAGTGCCAAGCTTCACAGTGAAAAGCTGTGCCCCTGGAAGTGCCTTGTAGTCCAATATGACATACGTTTCATCATCCATGATTATGCACATGTAATTTTTGCTCAAAACATCGTCGTACAGTTTCCGAGCCCGAGTTTTCACATAATCCGCCAGAATTTGACTGTTTTTTGGACATTTCTGTTTTGGGTAAGTCTTCAGGGAATTACGCTCTTTGGCGCGCTGAACCATACCAATAGTCGTTCCACACTTTTTTGCGCAATCTATGATGAATACCTCCTTTTTTCTTTTGAAGATTTTGCAAATTTTGCTGTCTAAATTTGACTTGGACGCACCTGGTTTTCTGTCGCGTCCGGGTGAGTCTATCAGTGTGTTATGCATACTGAATCGTTTGACAGCATTTTGGACAGAAAAAACGCTAACACCTCCAACTTTTGCTAATTTTTTTAGCGATAATCATTTTTCATAGCAGTACCAGGTCACTACGGATTTTCGCTTCTCATCCGTACACACTCGCGTTGCTCCACTTGAGGAAAAACTTTAACTTTTAATGAAGAAGGTTATCTTTTGTTTACAACGCTAGCAACACATAAGCACACAGCAGTTGTCAAAATAAGACTTAATCTTTTTAATACAGGGCCTCAAAGGTGTACTCATAATTAACGATACAGTCCTTATGATGAATATTGTGTACTTATTAGAGACATCTTTTCTCGTAGATATCGCCGAAAATTTTGTAATAAAAAACCTATACTCTTAAATAATACATACTTGCCGAATTTTTGTTTCTTTTTGCCGAGGTCAGCACAAACAAGTAATGTTATCATGCCGAAAATCAGTATAACAGTCTCATATTGATTTAAATTGAAATCAACACTCAGATAGCCCAGTTCGGAAAGTAAAAATATGTGTATACATGAAGACATCGCTCACGCGGATATAATTACATGTTATACATTCTTTTCTTAAATAATTAATTCAATATTCTCAATCTTGTACAGTTACACCAGATTTTTTTTGAAAAAAAAAAACGGCCCGCGCAAAACAAAAAGCGGGTGAATTTTATCTTTACGCTCTTATAGATGAAACGATCATTTCACTAACCACATCCAAAGAAGCGCTTCAAGATACAACCCGAATAAAAAATACAGTAGAAAAACCGAATGTTGTATTGTAACAGTACTATTTAGAACCATATTGTTACAATAAACACCACTGTAAAAATAAAAAATACAAAAACAATAAGATGTAATGTTAGAAACAATACAGTGAATTGTAAATGAGATTTTTACAATATACTATACGGGTTGTTAAGTATCGTAACAATATAAAAAAATATTTTTCTCCATATATATTTTTTTACAAAACCATACATTTTATTGTAAATGAATTGTTCAAAATACTGATACGTGGGCTATAATATACCGTACATTGTATGGTACACGTATGGTTTCAAACAATAAAATGTACCGTAAATATATTGTTTTTAATTGTAATTTCACTACTGGTTATAAATTTAATCATGGTTTTGGAATGGTTCTCTTTTGTTATGTTGTATTGTTTTACATTAGATAAACCATATAATGTTATATTATCTCGTCATGTTCCTTCGATAATGGCAGTTCTAGCCAAACTAACCTAAACTCGTCTAAGTCTGAGTAGCCTCTGATTGCATTAACAGTTGCAGCTTAAGCTCCCATGTCCCACCAGCCAGATAACCGGGTTTTGCAAACTAAGCATTATTTGTGGCAACACTTTGAGCGGCATGATGGAACTATGCCTAGCGCGCTAAGTGTTATTAGACCACTAATGTAGTTGCATGAAGTGGGTGACGAGGTACATACTGCCTATGATCGCATAATTGTCCCATAGGAATAGGAAACCCAGCAGAGATGGGACTGATATGCGATCATGGGCAGCATAAGTATCATTACAGCGTGCTTAACCATTATTGCAATATTGAGGCTCCAATTTGACTGAACTATGAAATGTGTACATAACAACTCATGAGAAAACTGTCAAGTTCGATTCAACTATAAGTTAGGTTAAAAAGCGAAGACGAACTTATTTCAGAAGTCGTTTCAGTGTCCAGTCCAGTCCTTATGTTAAAAATGTCAAAGATAAATCGCATTTAATTCGGTTGTTGTACAAGGCAATTTCACATGAGAGAAGAAGAGAAAGAATAGTGTTGAACTCATCCACTGATTTACGGTAATCTGGCCTGTGTCTTTCCGGGTTGACCTACATTCGTATTTCTCTCATCGCACTCTACATACCTAGCCCACCATATCTCTTGGATATGCAGTCCTTAGGACACCTGGTTTACCACTTTATTTAAACATTTTATTGACTTTAAATAGATGTTTCAACTTATTCACTTTTTTCTCTTTCATTTCCTTTGCAACAAAAATGTCACGGACATCAACAAAACAAAGCACGGAAAAAATCATAAACTGAATAAAAAATTAAAAATGCACGGAAAAAGATTGTTTCGGAATAGTGAATGGTTCAAACGTAAGAAAAACAGTATAATATATTGTTACATAAAGATCGGATGTAAATGTATAATAGCTACCAATGTGCAAAGCTTTTAGCGAACCATTCCATTACAATACACTATATTGTAGCTGGTACACTGTATGGTACAGGAATGGTTTTCACCAAATACCCTATGGTTAGTTTTTATCCGGGAAGCGACTTCATCGATCAAATCACGCGAGTCGTTGATGCGCACGAAATAGGCGAAAAAGGATGTGAAAACAACATGCGCACCCTCATTCAAAACCTCATGCACTATGGCCTATCAAATATCCCTCTTCTCATCTCATAACTTATCGCATCCGATCGCATCTCACCTTACCCACTATGCTCACAGCCTGAGAGCGTCGTCAAAATAACTCTCGCCTCAGTTCACTTCCAGCAGTACACGGGATCGCTGTATATGCATACAAGAACTATGTTTACTTGTGTTGGACTGTTCTGTGATGCATTGACAATGTATTAGTAAAAAATTTGTTCACTTCTTCCAATGAACGTGGGCCTCATCGGCGATGGAGGAAAGGAAAGATTGTTTGGTTGCGCTCGCGGCCCGCGGGGTAGCTGCTAAGTTTGGCAACGTCGCATTAGAGCTACGATAGCTTTAGCAAGAGAGCAAAGCGAGAGAGCTTGTACCCAGCAGGCCGCCCAGTCACTCTTTCGGCATGCGTGCATGCCTTTGGGTGGAGCTGAATGGGTGGCATTTTCATTCAGTACTTAGTTGCTCGTCGCATACGGTTTTTTTTTCAGCAATATTCAAAAGAAAATGAAGCTCGATATCGTATCGTAAGACAATCTACTCCCGCAATTTGTTTGCCAGGCGGTTAATTGTGGAAAAGCTACGGGCTTCTTGAACTATGTAAGCAGAATACCCTCTTCAGTTGGGTGTACTCAGATATGTAGTTTGAATTTCGTCCTCCAATGCTTATCCTTAGACAGATACGCGTATTTAGACTACAGTCATAGCACAATCACATGGGTAATATAGCGTGGAGAACTGAATGACTAATAATTGTTACAGAGTGACCTATAATTGTGTAATGGTTCTTCCACTTTTTGCTCAGTGTCAGTTATCCACTTCTGAGTGGATTCTTCGAAGTTTGAAAGCTATTCCGAAAAAAATCCTAATTAATAGGTGGATAATGCGTATTCTTGCTTCCGCAATTCCGATAATGTAATATTGACCCCTCTGGCACAAAGGAATAAGGACCTATCTACGGTTACAATGGGCGAGCGAAGGCTGATGTGGCTTATACAGATGGCGGTAGAAAACCCCTGTTTCATCAATTGAAATAACAAAGTAGTTTTATCGACGATGTCGTTGATAGATTCGCTCGTCGAGCGGAGTGCAGGTTCCTGATGCTTTCCATTTGCACTACAGTCCCATGTGAAAACTCTTCAAGTGCACAGTCACTTGTACGGGTCACGAGACGCCTCTGTAAACTATAATTGTGTATTTGTTGCTGTTAGGGTGGTCCAAAATCTTAAAAACTACATAAGGGCCTGTCCATAAACTACGTAGACTCTTAGGGGGGACGGGGGGGTCTGGCCAAAGTCTACACTCCATACAAATTTCGAAAATTTTGTATGAACAAAAATCTACGGAGGGGGAGGGGGGGGGGTCTGAGATGACCCAAAAAAGTCTACGTAGTTTATGGACAGCGCCTAAATCATTAGAAAAAATCGTTTACCTACCTTTTCTTTCAATGGATCAATTCAGATACACACCAATGTTGGCTGACAAGACGTGGTCTATTCTCAGGTACTGCCCATAGACCACGTGACATTTTACGTTTGGTACACAGAGGTGTGTTAATTCAATCGTTATGGGGTAAGATAGTATAATATAGTGAACTGCGCAAAATCTGAACTGCTTTTTATCAATCTCGTTTCTACAACTTCATATATGCTCTTCCGAGTTTGGGTTGTAAGGTACATCGATCTCTGCTATCACTTGTCGAAGCAACCGAATATAAAGAATTGGCAATATAAGGGCTAAGGGGTTTCACTAATGAGCGTAAAATGTTCGTTTCATAAAATTACGATTAAAATATTCAAAGATTGCCTTGGTGATCGCGACGTTTACGCAGACAAATATTTAACGTAGCGTTTTACGCCGTTTAGTGAATTCCTTTTATATTTTATAGATGTTTGTTGCTTTGAACTGTAGCGACGTGTGTGTAGAAAAGAAACGCGTAGATGTCGAGGAATTTGTGTCACTATATATTGAAACTTCGATAGCAGTTCGTGAAGAGATTGCTTACAAGGTTGTTTGTTGAGCAATTCGATTAAGATGAATCGAAGAAACGACCAGTTAAAAAAATCAATGAGCAATGGTTTGTAGTTATTTTTACATGTTTTTCACGGTTGTTTTTGTCTTTCTTTTATTTTGAAGGTTAAAAGAGTTAGTTGTATCTGGTGAAGCAACATGCAGGAAGTGTCTAAGTAAATAAAGGCTTATTCGTACTTAGTCATCACTCCTTTCCTCTCCAGCTTACTGTTTTCAACTGAAGCACCCACCTTCTTGTGTTTTTCTGTCAAAAAATAAAATATAATATACAAAAAAATAATAAAAAAAATATTAAAGTTGTGGCCATTACATTATCAGACCAACCCCCTCCCCCTCCCCCTATGGCCATCTGACTTGGTGAAAGTCTCTTACAAGAATGAAAATTACACTAAATTGTTAGTATTCTGAAGTCAATTTGAACTATGTTAAGATATAATTTAAACTTCAAACAATATCACTTCCTCCACAACCATGCGGCTCCATTGTGACATGGCAGAAAAAAAAATTTGCGCCTAGCGCAAAAATGCGCAAACAGTGACCTATATAGCCAAAAACTAGACAAAATTGCACGTCAGATCTAGGATACGGCGTCGTTTTCTGATGTTTCCTAAACAAGTACTGGATCTCTTTAATAGGAAGTTTTTCTCCAAAATTTCCTAAAAGTCAATATGTTTGCATATTCTAAAAACATAATAATTTTGTGATAGAATTCCAAACAATCCCTGAAATGTAATGATTATTAATACCCAAAAACACAAAAAATATTGTCACATTATTCAAGTCTTCCTAACTTTTACAACGAACTCATGAAGGAAGCTCATAAAATAAAGACAATAAATACTAATATTGTAGCACATAAAACTTTAACTTTGAAAAAATCTACAAGACTCAATTTTCGACCAAATGACTTGAAAATTTGGGGTTTTCTTAGTGGAAGTATCTATAATGGAAGAAAAATATTAGAAAAATAAAATATTAAAAGTCGATTTTTGAGGTTTTGTCCGGCTTCCGGCCACTGTGCGACGGTGGCATACAGCTGCGATTGCCTGCTCGCCAAAAGAGGTTCCGATTCGCGCGCGCTCTCCGCTGGAAGAAACAACACCATAAAAGGCAATAATATACTCATACCATGCCGGCTCTCATAGGTAGACTGGACGCAAGCATTGCATACCACACTAGCGGGCACAGGCTGCCAAGACGTAAGACTGGTCATTGTGCGATATGAGGACGAGTCATTCCGCTGAAGTTGAATGCCTCCCAGCACTGCTGTCTCGAGTTGATAGCTCAAAAGCCTCTAGCACCACTGACTGATAGCAGTTTCTTCGGTGGTCGTTCCGACGACGATATATAACGCGCGAAAGGGAATCGTGGTGAAGCGTTCAGAAGAAGGGACAAAATAGGTCTATGTATTCTTATCGCAAAGGCTTCAATTTCAGTTAGGCTGCATTTTGAGACTTATCATTTCGGAGCGAACTTCGACGGTTGGTGGTTTTCCTGGAAGACTTTGATATCGATGCAAATACAAACTGGATGTTCCGGTGACCATGTGTACCATGATAAGAAAATACATCGTAAAGCAGGGGAATTTTCGTTTGTTGATCAATGGATTGCGCAGTGTAGCACCATATGTAGATAATGGCGTTGGGGAAAAATGATGAATAATATTAGTTTGTTGATTTAACATGGATGAAAATCCATTTTCCTGAGCAAATGTTTCCTATTTACGTTGGTGTCACCGTGAAATTTTTGATGTAAGAATCTTTGGGATCAAACGTCATGAACCTTACAGTCTAATTCTGTTAATAAATTCTGATTTACATATCTTTACGATCTTTGTACCGACTTTTCGAACCCTCTAGGCAGAATACCCTCTTCGATAAGTGGATAACTCACACTGAGGAAGATTACAAGTGGAAGTCGAAATACGCGTATCTGTCAAAGGATAAGCAAAATAGGGCGGAATTGAAAGGTACGAAACTGATTACACTCATTCGAATACCTTTACAAGTCATTTTTTTATCACAAAATAATAAATTTATGTAATTTACATTGTCGGTCATTGTGGCAACGACTTTCGGATTCTGAGGTTTTCATTGTTTTAAACTTCGACGCCTTATATTCCATTAAAATGCTTAGATATAGTAACAAACGGTGAGTTGAAGATTCCAAAATTACGGAAAGATTTTCAAGTACGCGGTCGCCTTAGTTTGTTTTTAACGGTCGTCATGTCATAATAAACCATATTTCTGGCTGGGCGATTATAATCGGTCTGTCTCTCTATCTTTCAAATATCTTTTCTGATGCAGCAGCAATGGGGCACGTTCGGTGTAGTACTAGAATTGTAGTAATGAGCTGAATTTTAGTATGGTGAGAAGGTCAATTCTCCGTTTCTGCTATGAAATGGTGCAAAAAGCGTGGGTATTATGATTCCTTGCCTAATTTGATGCTGTTTGAGCAAAACTTTGGATAACTATGTTGTTTATGTTGCAAGAAATGGAGAAAACAACAACACTGTTTTCCAAATTTTTGCTCAAACAGCATCAAATTAGGCAATGAATCATAACACCCACACTTTTTGCACCATTTCACTGCAGAAACGGAGAATTGACCTTCTCACCATACAAAAATTCAGCTCATTACTACAAATCTAGTACTTCACCGATCTGTCCTATTAACAGTTTATCCAATATATTGCAATACGTAGTGTTTTTTTTTATTTCATTAGGAAGCTTAGAGTGTTTCTAAAAACACAAAGCATAGGTAATACTTATGAAAAAATGTTTAAAGAGATCAACTATTATCGTGTAAGACCACTAACACCTAAAACTACTTTAGTCAATAATCTAATTACTATACTTTTTATACTATGCCATACAGTTGAAGTATATTTTGCCATGATAATATCGAGAGAAAAAAGTTACATTAACCCTCTAATACCCAATTTTTTTTATTTTGATCTAAGTATCATTTTTCGTCATCTAAAATCGATTTAAACATGTTTTGGAAGATGATTCTTTTTAATTCTCGATTTCGTGAATTTCAGTTTTTGATTTTTCTAATTTTTATTTTTGAACATCCTCACACTTTTATATTTTTCCTGGAAGCCAATTTGGGGAACAGATTTTTTGAGATGAAAACATTTTGAGATTTTATGATTATTGTTGAAATATTATTATTTTAAATTTTTTTCACAGGAAATTTTATTTTTCGTGTGATTTCAAGGAAAATAATTTTAGAGTGTATTCGATTCCCTTAAACTATTAAACAAGGATAGAATGATTTGGGAAAAAAATAAAATATGTTAATTGTAGCGATTCAATACAAAATAAACAATGACTTCTAAAAGGTGACTAAAACATCAATTTTTCAATGATTTTCAAAAAATGTAAATACGTTTTATAATACACCAAAAACCATTTTGAGATATACAAAACAGTCCTTAATATCAGCCAAAAATATGAACATTGTGATTTTCCTCGAAACAAAAATTACAAAAATGATCAAACTATACCCCGTCTAAAGGCGGGATTGGGTATTAGAGGGTTAACCTCGATCTGGTGATATAAATCGATCAACTTTAATGATGCAATGCATCACCAATAAAGCACTCGATAATAGCCATCGTACGAAGCACCACAAGTTACCTTCAAATAACTTGAGGCACTGACAGTAATAACGTCAGATAGTTTAGCATAATTGGCGTCAATCAGATGCCTGGCACGGATACCAGAGTATGATGGTCAACATTGCAAATCTCCATTAAATCTATAAAATGAGTCATCGCCAGCCCGTCAGCCCCAGTCTCGCCGGTTGTCGTCGCTCCAAATTGCATCTTATTAGTTTCCTTCCATCATCGTCGGAGCCAGAGGTGGGGTTTGATTTTGATTGCTGTGGCGGACAGCCTTGAAGCGAGAGTGAAACCTTATCGGGTTACGCCGCCGTGTGGTCTTTCCCTAACATCCGTTGAATCATGCTTTTGATGCTTCTTCTTTCGTTTTGTTGCATGTTTTGTTGGTGCAGAAGAAGGAAACTCTTCGAAGTGTAATGGGCGCGATGATCTTACCGCATGCACGGGCGTAACTGTTTCACCTATTTTTTTGATAGGAAGTGGTGCAGACGTCATTCAGCTCGTGGGTGATTTCGTCTACTTCTAACTTCTAACTTCTATATGTAACATACTGTGAGGTATGTTATGCTCAAATCGAGATTTTGAGACTGCAGCTTTCCCCTCTTAGTAGCGCCCACATTCGTCATCTAAGTCGCGGTTCAGTTATACCTGTATAGTGGAGTAAGTCCCGCCGTTTGATTTCTTGTAGTCCGTTTTAGTAATTTACAAGAATGAATATGACCTCATGTGTTCCATTGTTGTTATTCGAATTCATTTGTCATGCCCGTCTCGGAATATCTTCCCCATATCTATGCCTATTGTATTATCCTCCTACTTACAGTGTCATACAAAACAATAAGACCATTTGCCATTTTTCATACAAAATGGCCCGATCTGGCGAAATTGTGCTCGGCTTAAATCAAAAGTTACATATAAATGATTCAAAACAAAAATATGACAACTTCCAGATTGCCATTACAACTGGATATAGGGTAGGAATTTACTTCATCATATGGCTAATTCCCGTCAATTATCAATAATACTAGTTTACAAAATAAAACGAAAGTCGTGAACTTTTGTCAACGACCAAAATTTTTGAAGCACAATTTAGCGCTGATTTCGAAACCGTGCTTCAAAAATTTTTAAATGGAACAGTTTTTTTTGAGTTTTAGCTCAATATCGAATTTTACAGCTTTTCAAAATATCGGCATTTACTAAAATTCAAACATGTTGCGTTTTGTTCAATCAATTTTAAATCTTTTTCCATAAATTAAAAGCTGAATATAATACCATTCGATCACCTCAATTCAGGTTTTGCGTCAGATTGATGAAATTCAAGATATTGGCAAGTTTTTGGGACAATCTCCTTAAATTTAAGCAAAATTTTCAAAAAAAAGGAGAAATATATTTTTTTTTTCAATACGAAAACAACAATTTAAAAATTCTTACTCAATGTTTATTTGATATATCATATGTAGGCGAGTTACAGTAAAAAATTCAGCTCAATCGGAGCATTGGTTACGAAGAATTAGATGTGTGAAGTCAGCGACTTTGCTTAAAAATAGAACAAAAATCGATTTCAGATTATCAACCTTGTATGGAAAGTCGAAAAAATTTCCGCTCTACTGTAATTTTTTTCCTTCGCGTTTTTGAACTCAGGAGGGCATGATTCTACACCAAAAATGATCATCAGCTTACCGAGTTCAAAAATGCTGTAAACTAGTGTAATCAATAATTAAAGATATTCCAACTTACTTTTGCCAATGACTCATTAGATGGATGCAAAATGACGTACACGCTCGTTGAAAACTACTCTAAAGTGAGTAGAATTCGACTCACTTTGTTAAAAAGTGGAACAGCTCAAAAAAGAGTAAATGAGCATTACTCACTTTAGAGTAATATTGGATATCCTTGAAATTAGAGTAGCTCGTACTCACTTTTATTTCACAGGAATTAAGCAAACTGAGTCGATTTCTACTCATTTTTGTAGATTTATTTACGTTGTTATTTTTTATATTTTCTCAAAAAAAAATGGAAATTTCACAATAAAAAGGTAAAATACACATTTTATTAGTACAGGTACTCTTCGATATAACGTACAAAAAATAATTCTCTTTGTACGTTATATCGAAGTGTACGTAATATCGAAGCAAAGCAAAATTCAATATTTTTATGCTAGTGTTGATGTATCAACTCAAATTAATAATTTCGGTGAAATTCACAAAACCAATAATAAAAAATTTGTGTTTTCATGAAAAACTCATTTCGTTTTTTGTGCTTTGATATAACGTACATTTTACTTCGATATAACGTACACTAAATGTTTCCCCAAATTGCGCTTATTTTGGGTAAAAAGCTAATGCTGCAACAAAACATTGATTTGAGTGATTTCGTAGTTTGTCTGAGGGTTATTTCTGGAAAAAAATTAAAAAAAATCAATGTTGTACGTTATATCGAAGCCAAATGTACGTTATATCGAATTCGCTATATCGAGGCGAAAGATATTGACTATTCACTTGAGCCATTAATTGATCTGGATGCAATAAGTTCTCCCATGTTATGGTTCATACTCCGTTCAGTTTTTACCTCGGCTTTTGCTGACAATCGTCGGCATCTAATCCGCCTGATGTAACAGGGAGTCCATGATCCATGGTCAGCAGCCCCAGCACCATATCGATCAACTGCTAGAAGAGTATCTTTCCAATAAGGAAGTTCTCGGGATGCGTAGCCCTGGGCGGTAAATGATGGTTTTGAAAATCTAGTTTAGAAGTACTATCTTGAGTTTCGATGTTAAATCAATCCATCAATCCCTACCGAGATGCATACTTACTTTTCAAAACCACATTTTTCATTGACGTTTCAAGAAATTAGCGGTGAAGGGCACTATATTTTTTTCTCACAAAGTTCGAAAATATTTTCAATAGCTTAACTGGCAAAGATGCTTCCAAATTCTGAGGCAAACTGAGTAAGCAACTGAGTCGAATTCAACTCACTTTAGAGTAGTTTTCAACAGGCGTATAGGCTATCAATAACCAGCCTTCATAACACTGGAAATCGAATTACGCAAAATTCACGTTTCAATTTCCCTCCACTTACGACTTCACAATTTTTCTCGGTTTGCATATGCCGAAGGCAACCGCACCAAAGCTGCAGCTAGCCGAATAGGCCTTCTTCACCGTTCAATTTTCACTTCGCCAGATTCACTTGTTGTACTGACCTTCAATTCACACCGCACAATAGCTTTGTGGCACTCCAAAGATGGATTTCACTGCTGCAGAGTGCAGCAAAAGCTGCTCAATTTTTGAATTAAATTGTTTTTTTCCCATCGGTTTGTTAAAAACAAACAGCTGTCTTCATCCTTGGAAAGATGCAGGCAAATATGTGCGTGGATACTTTGCATACGTAACATGGTGCTTCACAACCACTTACTCGTACCGGTGAAATGATTCTCTCACGGAGGAGCTACGGTGATCTGATTTTGTTGAAAATTTAGAAGTTTGAAAGGGAAATATCAGTTCCCCAATCAGTTTAATCATCATTTTTTGGTAAATTTATCGATAAAATGAATTTTTCTACCCCGATCCCACATTAAATTTTATCTGGAACGACTCAATCACTAAAATACGAAATGTGATTTCACAAAACTTAACCTCACTTTAGGAAGCCAATCGTGCGCAACCAGAGCTGATTAATACTAAGCAGCGCACAGTGTTTTATTTTGCCGATTTCGTACGCTTTTTTTAATAACGCTTCAACCGTTGATTTTTGCGATTTATTTTTTTCGGAGAAATTTCTACATAAGACAAAGCGCATCTTTTGACATAAGGAGTTGAATGATTAATCAAACAAACAACTTTATCAAAGACGTCATAATGCTAAACCTCATACTTTACAAGATATATTGCGTTGTATGTGCATGACCCCTAGAAATCATATATTTCATCATAACTTTTTAACGGGGTTTTTTACATTTTTTGCGTCTTCTACAAAGTTGTTTGGAATGTAAGAATACATGTTTTTGCTGAACATCGAAAAACGCTAGCTTTTGAAATAACAAAGTTATTTTCAAATTTCTGATTTTTATAGGGTAACTTTGAACTCGTCTAACTTCTTTCGGCGCAAAATGGCGCAGAGAACCGTTCCGAATAACAAAACAACTATATTTCTACTATATGAAAATGAATTAAACTTTTGTATACAAGTGTATTCTTTATGGGTCATGGTAGGAAAACAAACAATTATCAAATATAGAAATTACTTAATAACTTCGTCATTTAAAGAGATAAAATGTCGTAATGTTTAGTGTGTATTGTGTATTTTTATATGATCAACAACTTTGCAGAACATGCAAATAATGTAAAAATTCTGGATTAAAAGTTATAATAAAAATAAATTTCTGAGTGATTTTTTAATAAGTTCATTTATTATAACTCGTTAAAATAATCATAGATTTTTACCAAGATTTTCTACATTTTTTCATGTTCTAAAAAGCTGTTAAGCATACAAAAATACGCAATTTTGCTAAAGATTGCGGCATTCTATCGTTAAATTAAAAAGTTATTAAATAATTTCAATATTTGATAATTTAAGCATAATTTTTCAAATCGACGTATCTAACTTTTTCACTGATCTGAGTAAATTCATGGTCAATGTTGACGACCATTTCATTAAAATAGTTTTTTATAAAAAGACTTTTCATAAGTTTTTTCGTGCTTAACATCACCAGGGATATAGCACGCACTAGGTAAGAAACAAAACCTACTCATTCCATATCATTTTCACAATGAATTTTGACAAAAATACACATACACCGGGTTGGTTCGAGATACGTCATGCCAGATACGTCGCTTTTGTATGGTGCCAGTTTGGTGTATCTGTTACTTTTGATTTTGCCTAGATACGTCGTTTGGTTTTCTCATATATCAAAACGGTGTATTTATCAGTAAAGTTGTAAACATCAAAATAGTTAGATACGTCGTTTCGATAAATATGCTTAGTTAAACAAATTAAGCAATAAATCATCAAACAGTGATGTGGATTCTTAAATTTGCTTTATGAATCATGCATGCAGCAGTAAACCCGGATTTGTTTACATTCTCGAGTTACGTCGGATTGAAAAGTTATGCTTGAATTGTTTGTTTATTTACCATGACACATAAAGGGTACACTTGTATACAAAAGTTTAAGCCATTTTCATATACCTAGTAGAAATATAGTTGTTTCATTATTCGGAACGGTTTTCTGCGCCATTTTGCGCCGAAAGAAGTTAGACGAGTTCAAAGTTACCCTATAAAAATCAGAAATTTGAAAATAACTTTGTTATTTCAAAAGCTAGCGTTTTTCGATGTTCAGCAAAAACATGTATTTTTACATTCCAAACAACTTTGTAGTAGACGCAAAAAATGTAAAAAATCCCGTTAAAAGGTTATGATGATATATATGATTTCTTGGGGTTATGCACATACAACGCAATATATCTTGTAAAGTATGAGGTTTAGCATTATGACGTCTTCGACAAAGTTGTTTAAAATTGCATTTTGCACAACTTTGCCGAAGACATCACACGCTCAGAAAACCGTTCTGATAAACGTGAACAAACAAATGCAAATATGAGAACAAGCAAATATACACCGTGAACTGGAACTAGTTCCAGCTGTCAATATAAGCGTTCTGGAAAACGTGATATCTAGTTCACGGTGTACATTTCTTATTGTTGTTATCGTTGCTATGCATAGTTCCCGTTTGTTCCCGTTGCCGTGACTGGGAGTGCACGTATATCGGAACGGATTTTTTTGCGTGCAGCGCTTTGACCCGATATCCCTCATAAAAAGTTAAACATTCCACTTTCACGATTGTGTTGGTGATCATTTTGACCGGAGTATAAATTTATGCTCCACGTAAGGAGGCACAATCCAACCTGTCAAACTCTGTAGAGAAAAAATAAGATGCCGTCCCCTTGGATTCTCTAGCTCAAGCGGGACAAAACGCTTGATAGCGCTGCCTCCAAATGTCGGGTGTCGGTCTAGTATCTGGTGAGGGTGACGAGGTGAGGGCTCTCACTGTTGAAAAAACTCTGAAGGCCAAAAACCTGGACGAGATAATATCGTTGAATCGCTGGTCATGACACGGAAAGAGCCAACTAGGACACAGGTGGTCTTGGGTCAGCAGCTTCCTGGGAGGGAAGCTTTAGGTGAACACAAGTCGTGGAATTGTAAAGACCCGGACCGAAGCAAGCTTCGTTGGCTATGGGTGGAGGCCATAAGCCACTACTCGAACCCCTCCCAAGTATTTTGTATGAAATCCGCAAACAGCCAACACCCGATGGGAGGCCCAAAGTGCCCGGCCTTCAAGAGAACTGTGACAAATCACAGAGAACGCCACGCAGCTAAAATGGAACCACTGTGACGCAGCCCACAAACTGATGTATCAGGCAGTCACTGAGTGGAGGATGGATATCGCCATCACACTGCCAAAGTCGCAGTCAAGACCGATATAAGGTTAATCAAAAAGATCTGTACCCAAGTAACATTTTGATGGTCAATTAGTCTTGTAGAGGTTTTGAAAACCGTCGTAAAACCTTATATCTTATCTTTTATTTTTGGGTTAAAAAGGTTCTAAAAACCTCTTCTAGTCTACTTGACTAAACAATGCCAGTTGGGTAATGAGTGCCAATACGTACCCGTAGAATGATATGCATTAAAAATCATGTTGGCTTCCAACACAAGAGATGTAATGGTTCCTTCCGAGCAGTCTCCAGAGATGATAGGGGCTTTTTCCACGCCATAATCGGAGTTCTTGACCTCTTTTCGTACGATCGTTGAGGACTGGGGTAAGCGATGATGGGAACGTAGGTAAGGTCCCAAATCTCGACGGAATTACGAACATGTTGCAGAGGCTCTTATGATGTTCAGATCTGCTAGACAGTAATGTTTTAAAGTGGGAGTCTTTCCAATGGTATGTAACTAGCAGAGCCTGGTTCTATTGCCAAAGGTAAGAAAACAACTTGGAGACCCGTCGGCATGTTCGGCTTCCGGAAGGGGAAATCGACTGTAGACGGAAAAGTGACAGCTCCATTTGATTTGCATGGGAGGCGTTACGAGCATTACACTTTTTTCCTTACTTGCCAGCTGCGAACTACTCAAGTAATTTTGATGCGGAATCATTACTTGACCATTATTGCAGACTACATCCCAAATTGGACTATCAAACTTTTTATAGTACGCCTAAAAAGTGTGATAAAAGTGCACATTTGCCTCGGATCCGAGGCAACGTCTCGACGTCTTCGGGGCACTTATTCCTTCATTTACAAGAAATAAGTGCACCGTAGACCTCAATTCGATCCGACGTATCCCTGCGCTGTAATCACACTTTGAAGGTGTGTGCACACTATTGTGTCAGTTCAATTTGGGGTGCGGTCAGCTATACTTGTCCTATCTATTTGCACAGTTCGTACGAAGTGGAAACTAGCCATAACGTTGAACCATTCGTCATTGAAATCATCGTCATCATTAAACATTTGAAAGCAGTTTTTTCGTTCAAATCAAACATGTTTACAACGAAAATGGATTCACTGTGTTCCACATGAGGAATAGAATACAGTGAATACATTATTGTGGTCGTTGTTTTGATTTACTGACAAAAAACTGCTTTTCTATTTCCGAAAAAGTATGACGAATGCTTGAGCCATAAAAAAAGCGAATTCACTACAGCGCAGTATTGATCCTGTATGTAAGGAACGCATTCAAAAGGGCCAGCCAGTTGGGCTCCTGTGTCTTGGCCATGCGTCTTGGGATACCCGATTGCTTAAACAAGATTATCGGAAGCGTGCTTCGAAATGCATGGCACAAGGGGCACACGTAGGACTGTCACGGTTGATCTCAATGGTTAAATGGGAGCGTGTGTGGGACAGTTCCACCAAAGGAAGATAGACCCACAGGTTGATTCCGAGGGTAAGCCGTAGGGAAGTCACATTCCACCTGACTCAGACCGTTTCGGGCCATGACTGCTTTGGACAGTATCTACAGTGTATCAAACAATTGTCCGTACAGCAATTTTTTGGTCAAAATAATTTTTCATTTAAATGATTACAACTTTTTTATACGTCAATCAAAAACGCTGATTTTCTGACCAATTATAACCCATATATTAAAGCTACATTGGTAAAATTTTGAGCGAGATCGAATAAGTTTTCTGAAAGTTATGGAACTTTTAGTAAAACTTATAAAATTTTTGAATACATTTTTAAAACATTATATCTTGATATGTACTTGATGAAACTTTTTCAATATTTTTCGTGTTACAGCTTATACCTAAGGCTTTCATATGCAGCTTCGTTTAAGATTTTATATTCACTACAAAAAATATGAAAAATCTGTATACGTTCAGAGTGTCACTTGGAAATTTATCATATTTTGATCAATAAAAGTGCCAAGTGTTCTCAACTTTTTTAAACCCTCTTAATGATATATTTTTATACAGGACCTACTAAACTACAAATGAAGAGTAGGTCCTATGGATTTTTCGTTCAGTTAATGCGCATTTATTTGTGGAAAACGTTTGGCAGATTATATGTGCAAAATATGGTAAATTTTAAAACATCGTCAACTACATACGCACATTTTTCATATATTTTGTGGTGAATATAAAACCCCAAACATGGCTGCGTATGAAAGCCTTAGGTATAAGATGTAACACAAAAAAAAATGAAAAAAAAAATCATCGAGTACATATTGAGTTATAATGTATTAAAAATGTGTTCAAAAATCTTATAAGTTTTACTAAAAGTTCTATAACTTTCAGAAAACTTATTCGATCTCGCTCAAAATTTTACTAATGGAGCTTTAATATATGATTCATGATTGGTCAAAATTTCAGCGTTTCTGATTGACGCATAAAAAAGTTATTACCACTTGAATGAAAAATTATTTTGACAAAAAAATTGCTGTACGGACAATTGTTTGATACACTGTATACTGTCTCGGAGTTGTTTTCCGGGATTCATATAAGAGTTCCATCCGAGATTCCTTCATATGTTTCTTTCTAAATTATTTCAGGAGTTTCTCCTGGGATTCCTCCATAATTTCCAATCCAGATTCTTCCTGTAGTTTCTTCTAAAATTCCTTCCTCTATCGGTAGAAATATCGTACCTTCTGGTCCAATTTGTGTGAAATCTTCTGGCATTTGCTACGGAGATTCATCCAGCAAATCATCCAAGAGCCCGGAAAATCTTCCAGGTGATCTTTCTTGTATTTATCCAGCATTTATTCCGAAACTATATTCAGAAAGTGCTTTGAAATCAAATGATTTGAGGAAACTCACAAATAATTTTACTTGGGCTTTCTTTTGGGATTCCGAAACGAATTATTTCGAAGAGTTTCTTCCGGTATTCCGGGTTTTTCCAGTAAAAAAATATGCATACAGTAATTATTTTCAGGATTCCTCAAAGAATTCCTGTCTGTATAATTCAAGCAGTTCCATACCGGATTCATCAAAGAGTTTCCTACGGCATTCCTAGGATCTCCTTCCGAGATTCTTCCAGAAGCTCATTTTAGGATTATTCCAGAAGTGCCTTCTAAGACTTCTTCTGGAGCTCCTTCCGAGATTTATCTGGGAGTTTCTTCTAGAATATAAAATGACATTCCTTCTGGGATTGATCCATGATATCTTCCGGGGATTCCTCCTAGAGTTTTTCCCAAAGGCTGCTTTAAAAGTTACTTCCGAGATTCCTTCAGGGGTTCTATCCGGCAAATGAATAAAAAAAAGTTCCGGAATTCGTCCAATAATTCCTCTCTGGATTCTAAAAGATTTTCCTTCGGTAATTTCTCTAGAAGATCCGGGATTTTTCTATATGTTTTTTCCTAATTTTTTCAGGGGTTTCTTCTGATTCTTCTCTGGTAAAACCCGTATAATTGGTCAAACTTCGAAAACGTGTGCTATCTGCTAACTTTTGCCAAAGCACGTACATATCTTCCATGAATTTCGAACCGAATTTATCTATGTTCGGTGTGCTAACTGATTAACTAATTACCTCCATTATCACAAGCGTCTAGGCCATTTTTTCCCATGAGTCACCTCTGTAGATAAATTTCACACCTGCTGGTCACTAATTAGGCAACACTCCGGTTTCCGTTTGTTACTTCTGTTTTGTTTGTCAAATGTATCCACACGTGACTAATAGAAAGTTTCATTTTCTCGTTTTCGTTCTGTTTCCACAGGAGGTGGCCGATTCTTTGACCCGCGGACCAAACAGAGCTTCAAATTCGACCACCTGCGCAAAGAGGCCCTGGACCTGCAGAACCATGAGTGCGATCACCTGTCGGAACCGTGGCGCGCCATGCTGGACATTGAAACGCTCACCTACTGTGCGAATCACTACCGCAACGGATCCTGCTCGGTGTACGGGCGCACCATCAACGGACACATCTCGCTGAGCGTATGCATCGAGGACCACCAGTTCCAGCCGAAGAACTTCTGGAACGGCCGGTGGCGCTCGGTGTGGAACATCAGCTTCCCGGCGTCCGGTGCCGGCACGGCCGAACTCAAGGGCATGCTGAAGCTGCAGGTGCACTACTACGAAGACGGTAACGTGCAGCTGGTGTCGTCGAAGGAGTTCCGCGAATCGGTGGTCATCTCGAATGAAGCCGCCACTGCCAAGGAGATCATACGGGTGGTCGAGGAGAGCGAACACGACTACCAGACGGCAATATCGGAGAACTACCAGACGATGTCCGATACGACATTCAAGGCGCTCCGGAGGCAGCTCCCCGTGACCCGGACGAAAATCGACTGGAGTAAGATAGTGTCGTATAGTATCGGTAAGGAACTGAAAACGCAATAGGCTGGTTAAGGACTTTATTATTACATTATTATAATTATTATTTTCTATGCGAGAGCGACCAGAGCGCGGAGGGGCGGGTCGTGATGTTTGCGGGGGGAGTCGATAAACAAAGTCTAGGTAAAAAAAACATACACAAACGAACGGTCGTCGTCCCACACGCGCATAACAGGACTACATACACAAGGATAGGGGGGACGTTACTCTAGCTAGGAAGTGAGGTTATGTGCAAACGAAACGAAACGACGCGGAAGGCTAAAAACAATTATTAATAAATTTAACAAATTACACTTCCTACCTTTGCGGAAGAAACGCACGCAATCAAGCCACAATATTCGACGCAGTACTAGAAGAGAGGATTCTATAACATTCCCCAGAAAACCATTCCCCAGAATACCAATCCCCAGAATTCCATTCCCCAGAAAACCATTTCCCAGAATGTACCATTCCCCAGAATGTACCATTTCCCAGAAATCCATTCCCCAGAATGCACCATTCCCCAGAAATCCATTCCCCAGAATGTACCATTCCCCAGAAAAGTTTAATATACTCTGCTAAAAAGTTTAATTCGATACACAAACAGTAAAATGTTGATCATAATGATATGTCCCGGACAGACATGTGATACGAGTATGATTCCTGTACAACGGTACGCAGTGTCAAGAAAATTCTAACAAGACTGACTTGAACTGAGAGAATTTTCAGTATGGCACTCATTTCAAGCGCAATTGTACAGTGATTCTTGTATCACATGTGTGTCATAAGTATTATAGGCAAGGATTTTAACATTATAGTGTTATTACGAGCAAATATCTATTTTTTGTATGGTATATGTAACAAATTAAGGTAAAAATGTATACATACATACATATCCATAAACATATTCTACAATGGTTCAAACGTTTAATTACCATTGTACACAGTTGCATGATGATCTTTAAACCTATCTTGAAAGTTCACAAACTGTTAGTTGCGTTGCTATACAATGTTTTGTTTTTGATAGATTTGTGAAAATTGTGCAGCACTTGTTTTACGATGAATAACGTTTTAAAAGTGATGTGCAAAATTTACAGAGAAAACGCATATTCTTCTGATGTTGTTCAGTGTACAAGATACTAAAGACTCAACTGACCACGTTTTTCTTTGCAAACGGTTGGAGGGATCCATCCCAATAGCTGTTCCTAATTATTCGCTTCAAAGGCTCTTCATTCATGCGGTATGAGAAGGGCTTTTATCATTATTCCAATACTATGAAATGGAATAGAAAAAGTGAACATTTAAGCAGTTTTAATGCCAACAATTCTAAATATTTTTAATGAAGAAGGGAAAAAGTATCATTGTTTTCCTTTTGGCATTCAAAAACCCAACAATGTTCCTTCTTTTTAAACAATATTCTTCTTAAAATTAAGGCAATTAGTAAAAATTTTTAAATTATTACTGCTTACATTTTCAACATAGATTCTCCCTTCTTTTCTACATAGGCTGTTCTTTCGAATTGCACTTTTCAGGAAATTATGGGCATTATTACAACCACCGGTGTTAAATTGCTGTTATATTTATAATATATTTTTTTTTTTCAAATTTCTAAACATCTGTGCTTGTGGTGCCGATTGTAACTAGCCTAAACATTGTAACTCGAAAGAACAGCCTATGTAGAAAAGAAAGGAAAATCTATGTTGAAAAAGTAAGCAGTTGTGATGCCGATAATTTCCTGAAAAGTGCAATTCGAAAGAACAGCCTATGCAGCAAAGAAGGAAAAGTCTATGTTGAAAATGAAAGCAGTTATAATTCCAATAATTGTACCAATTGCCTAAATTCTAAAAAAAGCTTGTTTAAAAAAAGGAACAGTGTTGGGCTTTTGAATGCCGCAAGGAAAACAATGTCACCACAGACAAACAGACGTAACACTTCGAACATTTTTCGATTTAAATTTTAGTCTCGGAAATAGGTTCGCTTAATTCTAAAAGGAATGAATTTGGCCAATCATCAACTAGATGGCAGTAGTGAGCAAACGTCAAACTCAAACAAAAACTATGCGAGCGCCGCGAATTGGCAGTTGGTCAACTCTCAAATTTTCAAATAAACCGTTAAATCGATGTACGATGGCAATTATCAGAGTGTTACGTTTCCTTCTTCGTTAAAAAAAATGTTTGAGTCGTTATAAGAATTGTTGGCATTACAACTGCTTATATGTTTATCAAAAATTTTCCCTTCTTTTGCATAGGCTGTTCTTTCCAGTTGCACTTTTCAAGAAATTATCGGCATATCAACTGCTTACTTTTTTAACATAGATTCTCCCTTCTTTTTTGCATAGGCTGTTCTTTCGAATTGCACTTTTCGGGAAATTATGGGCATTACAGCCTCCACCGGTGTTAAAATTGCTGTTATATTTATTTCATATTTTTTCTAAATTTCTAAACACCTGTGCTTGTGGTGCCGATAATTACCTGAATAGTGTAACTTGAAACAATAGCCTATGCAGAAAAGAAGGAAAAAAAACTACGTAGAAAATGTAAGAAGTTTTGATGCCGATAATTTACTGAAAAGTACAATTCGAAAGAACAGCCTATGCAGAAAAGAAGGAAAAATGTATGTTGAAAAAGTAAGCAGTTGCGATGCCAATAATTATACCAATAGCCTAAATTGTAAAGGCAAATCATGCTTATTTCCGAAGTTTTTCTTGTCAAATAAGAATTTTTGGCAGGATGTTTCTTCCGGTGATTTTTTACGAACAAATATTTGATTTTTAGCTATTAATATAAACCATTCAGAATTAAAGCAATAGTTTTATTTTTTTTCTGGGGAATGGAATTCTGGGGAATGGAATTCTGGGGAATGGTACATTCTGGGAAATGGTTTTCTGGGGAATGGTACATTCTGGGGAATGGAATTCTGGGGATTGGTTTTCTGGGGAATGGTTTTCTGGGGAATGTTATAGAATCGAAGAGAGAGGGGAAATGTATGTTTTCTATACGATTGGATACGAGCGACATAAAATTACCGGAAAACCTTAATTTTTTATTTTTGGTCATTTCGAGGGTTAACGTCACGTTGGTTCTAGGGAAAGTTATTTGGTTCGCTGTTTTAATAATAGATGGTTTAATCAGTATTTTGAATCCTTTACGTAACTTTTGGCGCGGGGGGGTCGGTCGAGAAAGATCACGTTTTGGAATTTCGGAATTTTTGTCGCTATCGGCTTTTGGTAATATCGACAATGGTACCTAGCTTTAGAGATCCAATTATGATGCCTGCATGTACGAAATATTTACCGCAGGCATCTATAGGCACAGATCTGCAGCTGCAGTCGTTGGGTGTTCTGCACTGCTTCGTAACCGTAAGGGAAGTTGTAATGGTCTTCGAATGGTCCAGATGGCATCGGCTCTGATGCGGACGTTGCATCTTCATCATCAGTCACTTTATTTTTTTCTGGATTTCTCTGGGAGTTCTCCCAAGATTCCGCCCAAAGCTTTTTCGGATTCGCTCCCAGAGTTGCTGCCGATGATCCTTAGAAGATATTGACGAATTGTTCCTAGGATTTCAGAATTGCTATCACGATTTCTGTAAGAGTTTTTCACGGGGTCTCTGTATGGAAGCAGTACCTCCCGAGATTTCTTCCAGAGGTTATCCCGATATGCTTTCAGAGTTTCTCGCCGGAATCCTTCCGAGGATCCTTCCAAAACTTATCCGTAGTTCCTTTAGGAATTTCTCTTATTGGTTTTCCAGGATGGATTTGCAACGGGAATTTTGCAGGATTTCTGCATGAGTTCTTCCAGGAATTTCTTCAAAAGAGTAATTCTGGATTTTTCTTAGAGGTCCTCGTGAGATTTTGTCCGTAGTTTCTCCACGGTGTGTTGAAGTGTTACTTAGGATTTCTTCCTATGTTCCTATCGAGATACATATCTTCAAACGGTTTTCTTCGGAGTTTATCGCAAGATTTTACATCAGAATCAGTAGGTCGGCTCCAGAGGCACGTTCTCTTCCATTTGGGAAATTTGTGCCATTATAGAAGTGATCCTGTGAAGCACAAACTTAGATTTTACATAGACTCCTTGCAATATTTCCCCGAGAATTTCTTACACGGAATTCCGTAGGTTTTCCGAAAAATATTCCAACAAAAACTCCTGAAAAAATCCCTTGAAGCAGTGGCGTCTCTTAACCTCACCTTTTACCTGTTCTACGGTCCAGAAATCAGTATTTCCGGTGATTTTATGATAAAAAACAAAACGCAAATAATCGAAAACATTATTTCGCATCATCCTACACCTATTATAAACTCATTTGCTCATAAAATTTTAAAATAAGTACTCGTAGAACAGGTAGATTTCAGGTTAGGAAATCGCTACTGCCTTAAAGAACTCCGGGAGCAACTGTCAGAGAAATCCCAAGAGGAACACCCAGAATCTCGGGACAACTTCTACAAGGGATTCTAGGAAAAACTTCGGGAATAATCTCGGGAAAATCCTAAAAATTCTCAGGTGGATTCCTGTATGAAATCCTGGAAACAACTACGAGGAAAAGTTTGTAAAACCCTCGAATGAAATCGGGGGAAGAGCTACATACAAAATAGCAGTAAAAGCTGTTGTAGCAATCCAGAAAGGAAGTCCGAAAGGAAACCAAAAAAAAAACTTGAGATGAAGTCCAGGATAAATCGTTATAAACTATGAGAGACATCATAAGAAGCAACGGCGGAGAAGTCCTGGGAGTAATTTCGATAGCAATCTTAGGTGAAACTTTAATAGAAATCATGCGTGAACATTTACCAAATATCCCGGAAGAGGATAATGTGAAATTCCCGGGAGAAACTCTAGAAGAAAGTTTATGAAAATATCTTAACCTTCTTCGTGCATTAGGTAACTCTCACCACGCTGACGTAGTGTACGCTCAGCGTGCCTGTCTGGTTCATAATGACCCCAATGTACGAATAGGGTTAAAGAAAATACAGGAGAGACTTTAGAAGAAATCCCACGAGGGACTCTCGGAAAGAAATCTCGGGAGAAAAACTCCTGCTGAAAATTCGGGCACAACCCCTGAAAAAAAAAACTAGGAGAAACCGCAGAAAAAACTCATGTATAAACTATGGAAGAAATCTTGGGAAGAACTCATAAAGAAATTTTGAGAGAAACACCGAGAGTAATCGTAGAAAATCACTTAAGAAGCATCCCAGGAAAAAAATTAAGAAAAAATCCACGACAATATCGGAGGAATATAGAAGATGGTTTCTTAGGAACTCCGAGAAAAAAACCTCGTGAGCAATACGGAAAACTTTTGTAAGACAGTCTGTAAGAACCCCGTGGATAACTCCAGGCGAAATTGGGAATTCAGGAATCCTGAAATGTTCTCATGGATGAAACCCCCATAGAATGGGGCACGTTCGGTGTAGTACTAGATTTGTAGTAATGAGCTGAATTTTAGTATGGTGAGAAGGTCAATTCTCCGTTTCTGCAATAAAATGGTGCAAAAAGCGTGGGTATTATGATTTCTTGCCTAATTTGATGCTGTTTGAGCAAAACTTTGGATAACTATGTTGTTTATGTTGCAAGAAATTTAGAAAACAACAACACTGTGCCTAAAATTTTGTTCAAACAGCATCAAATCAGGCAAGGAATCATAATACCCACGCTTTTTCCACCATTTTATTGCAGAAACGGAGAATTTTCCTTCTCACCATACTAAAATTCAGCTCATTACTACAAATCTAGTACTTCACCGATCTGTCCTATTGTTCGAATTTTGGTAGAAATCCGGAATGACCTCCGGGAAGAATCCAGGAATACTCCAAGAAAAATACTGCGAAAAAAACATGAAAGTAATTTTGTGAGATATTCTGGAAGGCATTCAGAAAAGTTGTCGGAAATTTCTGCTTGATCTATGAGTCCTCTTGTTGTTCCTCTAGCACGATTATCCAGGTGCCTTCTTCCTTTCGAATAATCATGAAGGGTTAATCTTCAACTTCTTCATAGAACCACAAGCTTCCAGTAAGATATATAAACCTTCAGCATTAAAGTTCGTTACTTTTTATTCATGCGGCCCACATGTTTCAATGGGACACGTTAGGTGTAGTACTAGATTTGTAGTAATGAGCTGCATTTTAGTATGGTGAGAAGGTCAATTCTCCGTTTCTGCAATGAAATGGAGCAAACAGCGTGGGTATTATGATTCCTTGCCTAATTTGATGCTGTTTGAGCAAAAATTTGGATAACTATGTTGTTTATGTTGCAAGAAATGAAGAACACAACAACACCGTTGCCTAAAGTTTTGCTCAAACATCATCAAATTAGGCAAGGAATCATAATACCCACGCTGTTTGCACCATTTCATTGCAGAAACGGAGAATTGACCTTCTCACCATACTACAATTCAGTTCATTACTACAAATCTAGTACTTCACCGATCTGTCCTATTGACCTTCTCAGCTTGAGTTCGACGCAACAACAGCAACTTCGTCCCTGTCTGGCTATCTGTACAGAAGTATCTTTATCTTACTTTACCCATTTCAACCTGAAAAACAGTTCATTATCTACCAAGTGGTTAAGATTTATCTAGCCTTAACCCGACGTCTCCACTAGACAGAAATGTCTTGCCATTTTGCTGGACAGATGTGTCATGACAGAAATGTTCTCTCGCTGTTTGCATGGAAAGCAGCGGTGTTGATCATTTCTGTTACGTTTTCTCTTTCTGGTAGCAAAATGGCAAGACATTTCTGTCTAGTGGAGACGTGGGGTAACTTAGCTCACGAAAGTAGACATCAGTATCAGTCTGAACTTCCAGAAAGGAGCCATCAGTTTGACATTCGATTGTGTCTGATAAACTTACTGAAGGAAACGTTGTATTTTTGAAGATTTTGTAGTTCCTGGAAGGAACATCCCGTGCAGAATTATTAACGTTGGGCGAAATGTTCAAGAGATATGGAGATATGTCTGTAGCCAGGATTCTCCATTTTTAAGTGAAGTTTCTGAAAGCATCGCATACAAAATTAAAAGCATAAAAATTTTCGACGACAAAATTCCCATGTCGTTAGAGATACAATGCGGCTTACAATGCCAATGTCTAAAAAAAATCACAGCAAAACAGTTTACGATCAAATGCTATCTTGGTACCGTAAACAACTTTGTGTGACAGTGTCACTATGGACGTTCTGATTTGAGAGCATGTCCATTCACATGAAAAGGGGAGCGGGACATTTGGCATAACGCCGTTTGACATAAGGTCATTTGGCATAAAGACATTTGGCATAACGGTCATTTGGCATAATCGAAATACACCCTTCTTTGTTATGCCAAGTGTCCATTATGCCAAATGACCGTCATGCTAAATGTCTTTATGCCAAGTGACCTTATGCCAAACGACCTTATGCCAAATGACACAGACTCCATGAAAAGGCATGCTAGCTAAATAGCAATTCATGGCATGCAGATCTGAGAATACATCCACTGACTTTAAATAAATAGTGAACAAATCCTACAAAAGGTTTTTAGTCAAATGGTTCAATAGACCGAAGAACGTTTTCGGTTTATTCTAAATCGTGCTACTCCCAACTCTTGCTGAACTTTATTAACATTTGCAATTGCAAGGTCTTATCTGAATACAGCTATGTCGTTTATTTATAGAAAACATGTTTGTTCAATGCTCCAATCAGGTATTTGGTATGCTTTACCTTCCAATGTGACGTCCATCTGTTCAGAATGTTCAAAAAGCATAAAATTTAACCACAGAACTCGGATCAGGTATGCCAAATGAACAGAATTAAATAAACTGATTATTAGTTGATCAGCACTATCGGCGTCGCCATCAAACGGTATTCTTTTGTCTATAATAGAACTCTACGCTGTAAAAAAAAAATGCATCGCTGCGCGTTGTAGGGATAGTAAAAGGTAAAACACAGTAAAATTTATAGTGAACGGATATAAAAATAAAAACAATTATAGCATACATCAAAAAATCGAATTCACCGACGTTTGGCCTGCAAAATAGAAACCTATAGTTAAAATCACTCACACACTGAAAACCTCCTTTTCTATTATCGACGTAAACAAACGAGCATACATGCAAATCGGTAAATTCACAAAGACGCGATAAAATTTCAAGTATTCATGCCACTTCCACGGTAACAGTATCAATAAATCGGTAATGTCGAATTAAATTGATTTCTGAATGTAAACTTGACTTGATTTCAAGTTGATTTTAAATTGATAATGTAGAAAACAATGTAACGATTTTTTTAATTGTAGCATTTGTTGAATGGGCCTCATAAAGGTATCACATGGGCTTCTGGAACTCATTTATGGCGAAATTATGACTATCCTTCAAATGAGTTCCCCTTCGGGACTCATGGCTGAGAGCCCACTTCTCTGGATTTTACTCATGGCACTCTTGAAGTTTCGGGACTTGCTATGTATTAAGTTTTAAAATTATAACGCTTCAGTGAAAATTCCAGACGAAGTGTACGCTGTTGCGCACAGATCCCAAAATTTTTGATTCTACGGTCAATTTAGAATAGCACAATATATCCTCAGCATTCGATATTGCTCTCTTCTTCAAAGAGCCGTCATCCCAAGAACTAGTATTCCTTTGAAAAATTTTAAACCAATGCAAATATAGCAATTACTCACCTTTAGCGACACAAAATATCAGTAAGACTCTAGAAAAATCAACAATTAGAAGCGTATTTTTGATGATCCCTTCCTCGAAACAAAACATTAAAAATCGAAATTCACACGATACACAAACACACATTTTGACCCATATACATACCAGCATACCAACATGGATATAGCAAATGCGTCGCAGTGAGAGAGTATTATCAAAGAATAAAAATAGAAAGAATGGCATCTCTTGTCTCTTTATATGTAAACGTCAAGCGACAAGACTAGTGGCGCTCTCTAAGCGTATCAAGGTGGAAGCTCTCTGTAACAGTGTTCGTGATTTGTCATAATAGAAGATGGTGTGCGTACGTTTTGGTATCCGCATATTTACAATCGATAACGCACGCTACCGCATGAAGATTGAACGTTCATCCGCAGATAGTGCTGTGGTAGCGTCCCCCGAGCATCAGCAGAGTGGGCATTCTTGATATTCTTATTCTTTGGTGGTATTATGGTACGTGAACGTGAACCATTCAACCGCGTCAAACTCGTAAAAACCATGCGCGAAAGAGACAGAAAAAAAGGATAGAGACGGAATCAGTGCGTTAACCCGGAACGGTGATACCAGAGTCAGATTAAGTAAAACCCGAACAGGAAGATTGGTTAGTAGCAAGCTAGCTACTACCTACCAATTACATACAGTCACAGAAAACAGAAATGACAACAACTTCAACACAGTAAATAAGATGATAAAAACACATTGGGCAGTAAAACCGTTGAATAATTATGAAATAAACGAATAAAGCGGAAAATAAAAAAGGGAAGAATAAAAACGATAGCAGACGACAAGGCGAAAACAAAATAAACTATATAAAATTGAAAAAAGTAATAAAAATAATGTATATTTAATTATTATTACATATATATGAAAATTAAATAAAAATTCATATAAACATAGCGCAGAGGCTGTGGAGTTGGTTGTATCCGAAATTCCGTTGAATGGACTTAAGATAAACGGGTATTCAGCAAGACCATGCCCGAGGGTGATGGGTTCGATTCCCGGTCGGTCCGGGAAGTTTTCGTAAAGGAAGTTTCCTTGACTTCCTTGTGCATAGGGTGTCTTCGTAAGGGCGTAGCCAGCTTTTCGTTCAGGGGGGACCCTTAGCAAATTTGTACCTACTAGCTTGTATTAGTAAACGCAAAACGATGAAATTGAATATAACATTATATTCTAAAAGCATTATTCAGTCACGTGATCAACGTGGTGCTGGTAGCGGTGCATTATTTTGCAATGGCTTTTTTTTTTAATGTCTACAAAACATTAATAAGAAATTATAGTAGAACTCTTTTGGAAATAACGAACGCTTTCGAGGACTAACCTGAAATTTCCTGGTTCCTGTATGCGTCCTTTTTAAATTATCTGCCAATACTATTCGCTGGAGGAATTTCTCCTGAGATTCTTGATGTATTAAAAAAATCATCAGGTAATCCTGGAGAAGTTCTTGGGAACATACATCCCTGAAAAGATGATTGATGGATTTCTGGAATTTCCGAAGGCAATCCTGAATACATTTTTTAAGAGAACCTGAGAGAAATTTCCCTTGAGGAATTCCTGGACCAATCCCTGGAAGACTTTCTGGATAAATCCCTGAAGAAACAACTGGATGAATCCCTGGAGCAATTCCTACAGGAAGGCCTGGCGAAAGCCCTGTAGAATCCCTGGAGGAATTCCCGGAGGAGTCCCTGGAAGAATTTCTGAAAGTATACCTGGAGGAATTCCTAGATAAATTATGGGAGGAATACCTAGAGAAATTTCTGAAGGGATCTCATAAGGGAATCCTTGATAAATTTCTGGAGGATTCCTAAGAGAAAATTTCGGAAAAATTCCTGCAAGAATTCTGGGAGGAATCACTAGAAAAAAAATCAGAAGAAATCTCTTGCGGAATTCTTAGAGGAAATCAGAATCCAGAAATTTCTGATGGAATTCTTGGAGAAACCACTGAATTAATTCCTGGGAAAACGTCGAGAGAATCCTGGAGGAATGCCTGGAGAAACTTCTGAACAAATTCCTGACATAGCACCTGGAGAAATTCTTAGATGAATTCTTGGAGCAATCCCTGGAAGAACTTCTGGAGGAATTTTTGGTGAAATCTGCAGAGGAATTGCTGGAGAAATTCTTGAAAGAAAATCCAGTCGAAATTCCAGAAGGATTTCCTGGAAGAGTCCTTTGAGGAATTTCTTGAGGATTCTCTGGAAATATTCCCGGAGGAATTCGTGGAGAAATTCCTGGTGCAATAACTGGACGAATTCCTCGAAGAATGTCTGGAGGAATCTCTGTAAAATTCCTGAAAGTACTCTTGGAGAATTTCCTGGAAGAATCTCTGAAGAAATCCCTAAGGATTTCTTAGAAAAATACCTGGAGGAATTGCTTTCATAACTTCTGCAGGATGTCCAGGAGCAATTCCTGGAGGAATTCCTGAAGAAATTCCTGGGGTATTTCCTGGAGGGTTTGATTCCTGGTAAAGTTCCTGGAGAAATTCCTGAACAAAATCGTGGAGGAATGGCTGGACGAATTCATAGAGGTATTCCTGTGGGAATTGCTGGAGGAATCTCTAGAGGAATTGTTGAAAGAATTACTGGTTGAGTTTCTAGAGGAATCTCCAGAGGAATTTTGGGAGATTTCAATTTCTGTTTTTTTTCTCATTTCTGAAAAATCCCTAAAATCTGAAGGAATTCCTGGAGAAATCCTCGAATGAATCCCTGAGGGAATCCTTGAAGATATTTGTGGAGAAATCCCTGAAGAAACCTTTGGATATACTCCTGGAGGAATCCCTGAAAAATTTCAGAAGGTATTCCTGAAGAATTTCCTGGTGCAATTTCTGAAGAAATTCCTAGAGGATTTGCGGGAAGAATCCTTGGAGGAACTTCTGGAGGATTTCCTGAAGGAATCTTCGAAGGATTTCCTGGAGGAATCCCTGGAAAAAAATCGTAGAGAAATCTCTGGAGGAATCCTTGGAGCATCTCCTGATGAAATCTCCGAAGATTTTTTTAGAGAAATGCCTGTAGGAATCCCTAGAGGAATTGCTGTCATAATTTCTGAAGGATTTCCAGGACCAATTCCTGGAGGAATTCTTGAAGATATTCCTGAGGTAATTCTTGAAGGAATTCCTGGAGGAGCTCCTGAATAAAATCCTGGAGGAGCTCCTTGATAAAATTCCTAGAGGCATTCCTGTGAGATTTGCTGGAGTAATCCATGATGGAATTTCTAGAGGAGTTCTGGGAGATTCATATTTATATTTCTATTATTTTTTTATTTCTGGAAAAAAATCCCTTGAGAAAATTCTGGAGGAATTCCTCGATAAATTCTCGAATTCCTGAAAAAAATCCCTGGGAGAATCCTTGAAGAAATTTGTGAAGAAAGACCTGGCGGAATCTTTAGAGGAACTCCTGGAGAAATCCCTGAAAAATTCCTGAAGGTATTCCTCCAGGAATTTCCTGGAAGAATTCTTAGAGGAACTTCTGGAGTATTTTCTGTAGATATTTTCGAAGAATTCCTGGAGGAATCACTGGGAAAATCCCTGAAGATATTTGTGGAGAAATCCTTGAAGCAATTCATGATGGAATCTTAGCAGAAATTCCTGGAGGAATTCCTGAAAAAATCCTGAGGGTATTCCTGGAAGAATTAAAAAAAACCAAGAAGATTTTCTGGAAAAAGAGAGATTAGAGTCTGGAGAAATTGTTGATATAATAACTGAAGAATGTCCAGGAACAATTCCTGGATCAATTCTCAGAGAAATTACTGGAGGAATTCCTGAAGAAATTGTTGGAGTAACTCCAAGAGAATTTCCTGGAGGAGTTCCTGGAAAAAATCCAGGATAAAATCCTGGAGGTATGCCTGGAGGAATTGCAGGAGATTTTCCTTTGGAAATTGCTGAGGCAATCCTTGAAGGAATTCATGGAGGAATCTACCGGAACTATGGGAGAAATTTCTGAGAAAAAAAAAAACTCAGGAGGAATTTCCAGAGAAATTTCTGGAGAAATCCTCGAAGGAGCTTCTGAAGGGATCCTTCGAGAAATTTGTGGAAAAGTCCTGTAAAAATCCCTGCAGAAGTTCCTGGATGAATTTTTAGCGGAATTCCTGGAGGCAAATCTGGAAAAAATATTTGAGGAATTCCTGGAAAAATTCTAGAAGGTATTCCTAGAGAAAATCCATGAAGAGTTGCTGATATAATTTATGATGGAATTTCTAGATTAATTCCTGGTGATTTTCCTGGCAGAGTCCCTGAAGAAATTCCTGGAGTAATTTTTGGAGGAGTTTCTCGAAAAGACTGGAGAAATTCCTGGATGAAATCCTGGAGGAATGCCTGCATGCATTTCTGGAGGAATCCTTGGAAGAATTCCTGAAGCAATCCCAGGAGAAACTCCTGGAAGAACTCCTGGGGAATTCCTGGAGGAATTTCTGGAAGAGTCCCTGAAGCAATTTCTAGAGGAATATCTGGTAGAATTCCTGGATGAATCGCTGAAAAAAATCCTGAAGAAATCTCTGCAAGAATCCAAGGAAGTATCTTTGGAAGAATGCCTAGGAGAACTCCTTGTGGAATTCTTGAAGGATTCCCTGATGTAATTCTTTCAGAAATATTTGGAGGAATTCCTGAAAGAGTCTCTGGAAAAAAATCCTTGGAGGAATCCCTTGAAGAATTCCTGGATAACTTCTGTAGGAATTCCTGGTGGAATCCGTGGAAGGATCCCGGAAGCAGTTACTGGAGGAATCACTGGATGAAGTCCTGAAGGAATGCATTGAGGAAACCCTGGAAGATTTCTTGAAATCTCTGAAAAAAAATCTTGTATGAATTCTTGGAGGGATCTCTGGAGGATATCCTAGAGGTATGCCTTTAGAAAATCCTGGAGGAATCTTCAGAGGAACTCCTGGAGAAATGTCTAGTGGAAATTCAGGCGGAATAGGACAGATCGGTGGAGTACTAGATTTGTAGTAATGAGCTGATTTTAGTATCCCACCAGAAGGTCAATTCTTCGTTTCTGCAATGAAATGGTGCAAAAAGCGGGGGTATTATGATTCCTTGCCTAATTTGATGCTGTTTGAGCAAAACTTTGGGTAACAGTGTTGTTGTTTTCTCTATTTCTTGCAACATAAACATCATAGTTATCCAAAGTTTTGCTCAAACAGCATCAATTTAGGCAATGAATCATAATACCCACGCTTTTTGCACCATTTCATTGCAGAAACGGAGAATTGACCTTCTCACCATACAAAAAATCAGCTCATTACTATAAATCTAGTACTACACCGAACGTGCCCCATTTCTGAAGGAATCTCTAGATGAATTCCTGAAGTTTTTAGGAGAAATTCCAGCAGGAATTCATAGTGGAATCCCTGGAATAATTCCTAGAGAAATTCCTGTAGAAATTCGTGGATGAATCTCTTAAGGAATTCGTACCAGGAATAATTCCTGGAGAAACCTCAGATGGAATTCTTGGAGAAATTTAAGGAACTCCCGGACTAATTTTTAGCTAATCTCTGGTAAAATTTCCTGTATAAGGGTTCCTAGAAGATATACTTGCTGAAATACAAGGAACACTTGCAAAAAAAAAAACCGAAAAGAATTTCTGTTGACATTCCTTTGGAAATCCTTGGAGAAGTTCCTGAAAGAATCCTGGAAAAAGAACTGGAGGAACCTCTAAAGATATCCCAGGAGAAATTCCCGGAGGAATGTCTTAAAAATTCTCTGGAGCAATTCATGGTGAAATCAGTGAAAGAAGGATTCTGGAGGAATTCGTCGATGCATCCTTGCAGAAGTATTTGTTAAAAAATCTAAAGGAATGGGGCACGTTCGGTGTAGTACTAGATTTGTAGTAATGAGTTGAATGTTAATAAGGTGAGAAGGTCTATTCTCCGTTTCTGCAATGAAATGGTGCAAAAAGCGTGGGTATTATGATTCTTTGCCTAATTTGATGCTGTTTGAGCAAAACTTTGGATAACTATGTTGTTTCTGTTGCAAGAAATGGAGAAAACAACAACACTGTTGCCCAAAGTTTTGCTCAAACAGCATCAAATTAGGCAAGGAATCATAATGCCCACGCTTTTTGCACCATTTCATTGCAGAAACGGAGAATTGACCTTCTCACCATACTAAAATTCAGCTCATTACTACAAATCTAGTACTACACCGAACGTGAAACATTTTCCGTTTTTGGAATGAAATGGTGCAAACAGCGTGGGTATTCTTGACTAATTTGATGCTATTTAAACAAAAGTTTGGAAAACGTTGTTGTTTTCTCCATTTCTTGCAACATAAACAACATAGTTATCCAAAGTTTTGCTCAAACAGCTTCAAATTAGGCAAGGAATCATAATACCCACGCTTTTTGCACTATTTCTTTGCAGAAACGGAGAATTGACCTTCTCACCATACAAAAATTCAGCTCATTACTACAAATTTAGTACTACAACGAACGTGCCCCATTGTTGCTCGATAGTGGTAATGATACCTGAACTAAAATAAA
The DNA here is from genome assembly GCF_035046485.1 of Aedes albopictus. Lineage (NCBI taxonomy): Eukaryota > Metazoa > Arthropoda > Insecta > Diptera > Culicidae > Aedes > Aedes albopictus. The sequence goes on from NC_085137.1 coordinate 388,048,763, forward strand.
GCTCTACACATTACTGTTTAAATGATTTTTGATTTGATTGAAATAGTATTTAATCATTTTTAGATTTTCCTCATCGGTACAAAGTTTAATTAGATTTTTTTTTCGACAAGCATTGATGCCTTTACAAAATAGTTTAACAAAACATTTGTTGGCTTTTTATTTAAGCTGATGTATCAATAAGCATATGTTCCTGTACAATGTGCTTCGGTATGCGAGATTTTAAAATAATGTAATGACCAACGTGACACATATTGACGTTCATTCCCAGTTGTGCATTTGGACGAGTCGGACGTGTGCTCCGTATCTCACCACGCGATAGACCTCGTATAAGTGGAGTTTTTTCCCCCGCAAGTGCGGAAGGTTTTTTATATTGTTCGTGCAGTTGAAAATCGGAATTTTTGACACGCGAAAATCGATGTTTCTCCTAAACCGTGTGTCGGACGTACGTCGGGCACAGTGCGCTGGATAGAGGGCCAGGTCCGCTGTCCAGCGCACTACATCCGACGTTAGGTTTCACGTATGAATTTTGAGAAAATTTGTTCGTCGGGTGTGGGGAAACATCGGGTTTCAACCGCGACGACAATATCGTTCGTTTTCCTGCTTGTGCGAAGTGTAGTGTCGCAAGGTGGTATCCAGCGCAACCCGGGAAGCGAGGTGCTTGCATCATCGTACATCAAAGAAGAAGCATCGCATCCAAGAAAGTCATCTTTATCGCCATCATCAGCCCCTCCGTCATCGAAGAGGACGGCGGCGACGGGTGCGAAGGCAGACGCGACGGACAGCTTTACCATCGACCTGCCTGTGATAAATATCTACCTGCTTCGGTCAGATAAGTATCACTCTTTCGATACACTCTTTTGTCCGCCCAATTTGTTTTGATCGCTTTTGTCTATTGTATCCCCAGTCCACATTCGACCACGTGCTTTTTTTTTGACATCCATAACAGTGGTTCCCAAACTACTGTATACGGGTAAGGGTGTACAAACTGTAAATAACAGAACATTTTTTTTTGTTTTTTTTATTAGCTATTTTTTCTTTTTTTTTTTCAATACCGTTTTTTTTGCATCCTACAAGCTGCGCTAAAATAAACATAAGAATTGAATTCGTATATTATTAGTACAAGTATTTTTTTTTGCTTTATTTTTTTTCTATATATTATTAACATTGTTTGGTTTACAAACCAAACAGTTGTCGTCCTAAGGAAGAAAGTGCACTGTAAATACTTTAAGGTTTTTCTCTCCTCGTTTGCACTTTTGAGTTATTTTCCATAAATTTGTTTCCACATGGACGATTCGATTGGAGGCGAAACGCCTCCCAATGATATCATTGCTCGTACGCGGTTTTATCAGCCATCTTCGCCTGGACCTTGGGTTGTCTATTTCCGGCGCAAATGCAAACCATTGAATATGCTTTCGATTTCTCGAGAGCTGACGCGTAAGTATCCTGGGACCGTTATTCACCAAGTGAAAGCATCCAAGCTGCGTGTTACCGCACCTAGCTACAAAGCAGCAAATGAAATTGCTCAACACGAAGCGTTTACTGTTGAATACGCGGTCTATGTGCCAGCACGAGAAGTGGAGGTGGAGGGGAAGATCCTCGACGAAATGCTGACATGTGAGGACATCAAGACCGGCTTTGGTCGATTCAAAAATAGGTCAATTCCTGATGTGGCTATCCTAGACTGTAAACGCTTATCTAAGGTTTCCATGGAAGGAAATAAAAAGGTGTACTCGCCTTCAGCGTTTTTTCGAGTGACTTTTCCAGGTTCCGTCCTCCCGGAATTTGTTGTAATTGATGGTGGTTTTTACCCAGTGCATCTTTTTAGGCCGAAGGTTTTTAATTGTACCAAATGCAAGCAGTTTGGTCACAGTGATAGCTTTTGCGACAACAAGCCCCGTTGTGGCAAATGCAACCAAGCTCATTTGGAGGACTTTTGCACACAGGAAGCGGAAAAATGTAGCTACTGTGGCGGAGATCCACACGACTTGCGAGTTTGCCCGGCTTACAAAAGACGCATTCGAAATGAGAGTCGCTCTATCATAAAGCGCTCCAAACAGACATATGCGGAGATGGTGAAATCATTTAAAACACCAGATTCCGTGTCTGAATCAGCTGTCCCAGTTGAAAATCCCTATCAGGAGTTGTCTTCCGATGATCAGGACGATGGCGAAACTGATGAGGGTAGATCTCTTTCGGAGGTACACGCACCTGGAAAAAGGAAGTCATCATCTTCCCCGGGATTGCGCCGAAAGGTCTTTTTAAAGTCTTCCCTCAAAAGTTTGCCTAATGTTAAAGGAGACGGGCTAAACTTAAAAACTCCGAAGAATCAGGTTCCTTCAGCTTCAGATCCATGTTGTAGCAAGAACCTGTCACCCCCGTCTCCGCCTGTTAAATACACTTCAAAGAGAAATAATCGACAAGGTAGCAAGAAAAAAGCTACCAAAGTTCCTCGCAGTTCAAACAAGCCTCCTAGACCCAAGCGAGGACTGTTTACTTTTAGGGTTCTCGTGGATCGCTTATATAATGCCCTCAGCCTTCCAGAAACATTTAGAGGCATTATTGATATGTTTATACCTACAGTAGAAGAATATCTTCGGAATCTGACACAATCATGGCCCCTCCTTGCTGCGATCATATCTTTCGATGGATAATTCATCAAGTGAGGTACAAGACATGATCACTGTGCTACAGTGGAACTGTCATAGTCTAAAACCTAAATTAGAGCTGTTTAAGTTTTTGATTCACAACTCTGATTGTGATATATTTGCCCTTTGTGAAACATGGCTTTCTTCTGAAGATGAACTCAACTTCCACGATTTTAACATTATACGCCAGGATAGAGATGACCATTATGGGGGAGTTCTTTTGGGGATCAAAAAGACTTACTCATTTTATAGAATTCCAATCGCGACTCATCCTGGCGTAGAAATCGTCGCTTGCCAAATAAACGTAAAGGGTAAAGAACTTTGCGTAGCTTCCGTTTACATTCCTCCAAGAATTTCAATTAACCGCCGTCATCTTTGGAATGCGGTTTCTGCACTATCACATCCAGTTTTAATTCTGGGTGATATGAACGCGCATGGTACAGGGTGGGGCGAACCACATGACGATAATAGAGCGGCCGTTTTCTATGATTTGTGCGACGATTTCAATTTGAACATTTTAAATACAGGTGAAGTGACACGTATTGCATCTGACGGCAAAGAAAGTCGTCTCGACCTATCACTGGGGTCAAGTTCACTATCATTCGATTGCTTGTGGAAGGTAATCGAGGATCCTCATGGTAGTGATCACTTACCCATTATAACCACCATAAAGCATAATAGTGAGAGGTCAGACCATCCAATTCAGGTTCCTTTTGACCTCACAAGGAATATCGATTGGCAAAAGTATGCAGAAGCGGTATCTTTTGGCATCGAATCATTCAATCCCCTCCCACCTTTGGATGAGTATCGATTCCTGTCTGAACTGATATATAAGAGTGCATTAGAATCACAAAAACGACGTGTTCCAAGTGCAACCTTCAAAAGAAGACCAGCCACACTAGGCTGGGATGATGATTGCACCCAGTTGTATCTTAAAAAATCTGATGCTTTCAAAACTTTTCGTAGGCACGGTACCTCAGATCTTTATCAAGAGTACACAAAGCTCGAAAGACAGCTGAGAAACCTGCTGAAAGCGAAGAAGCGTAGTTATTGGCGACACTTCATTGAGGGTCTCTCAAGAGAAACTTCAATGACAACGCTTTGGAGAGTGGCTCGCAACATGCGAAACCGCTCTTATTCTAATGAGAGTGACGAATACTCCAACCGTTGGATATTCAGCTTCGCGAAAAAGGTCTGCCCAGACTCAGTCCCAGCACAACCGATTTCTTGGGCAACATCCACAAGAGATGGTTCTCTGGACAGACCCTTCAGTATGCTGGAACTTTCTATGGCTCTTCTTTCATCAAACAATTCCGCTCCGGGACGCGATATGATCAAGTTCAATCTTCTAAAGAATCTCCCAGATATCGCGAAAAGACGATTACTGGACCTGTTCAACTCATTCATGGAGAACAACATCGTTCCGCATGAATGGAGACAGGTCAAAGTAATAGCTATTCAAAAGCCTGGTAAACCAGCGTCTGATCATAATTCATACCGCCCAATTGCTATGTTATCATGTTTAAGGAAATTGTTGGAAAAAATGATCCTATCACGACTCGATCATTGGGTCGAATCGAATAACTTGCTTTCAAATACACAGTTCGGGTTTCGCAAGGGCAAAGGAACAAACGATTGTCTAGCGTTGCTTTCAACAGATATTCAACTGGCCTTTGCGGAAAAGGAGCAACTGGCTTCAGTTTTCTTGGATATTAAGGGCGCCTTTGATTCAGTTTCCATAGGAATATTGTCAGAAAAACTGCACAATAGTGGACTTCCAGGAATTTTAAATAATTTCTTGTATAATTTGTTGTCAGAAAAACATATGAGTTTCAATCTCGGACAACTGACAACTTCCAGAATTAGTTACATGGGCCTACCCCAAGGCTCATGTTTAAGTCCCTTGCTTTATAATTTTTACGTGAAAGACATTGATAGTTGCTTGGAAGGACAATGCACGCTAAGACAACTTGCAGATGATGCTGTGGTTTCTCTAAAAGGCCCACATGCAGAAATGTTGCAAAGACCATTGCAAAATTCTCTAAATAATCTGTCAATCTGGGCAAGAGATTTAGGGATCGAGTTTGCTCCGCAAAAAACTCAATTGGTTGTGTTTTCTAGAAAGCGGAACCCAGCCCAACTGAAACTCAATCTTTTGGGAATAGAAATCGATCAGTCTTTGACTTCGAAATACCTTGGGGTCTGGTTTGATTCAAAAGGCACTTGGGGTACCCAAATCAAGTATTTGGTGCAAAAATGTCAACAAAGGATCAATTTTCTACGCACAATTACCGGAACATGGTGGGGTGCTCACCCGGAAGACCTCATAAAACTTTACAAAACGACTATTCTCTCTGTTATTGAGTATGGCTCTTTCTGCTTCCACTCAGCAGCAAACTGCCACCTAATAAAGTTGGAACGAATTCAATACCGTTGTTTGCGTATTGCTCTCGGCTGTATGCACTCAACGCATAATGCGAGCCTTGAGGTCCTGGCAGGGGTGAAACCTCTCCAGAACCGATTCTGGGAGCTCTCGCTAAGGTTACTTATCAAGTGTGGAGTAGGCAACACACTTGTCATTGAAAACTTCGAAGAAATGCTCAGTCTGAACACTCAATCAAAATTCATGAGAATTTATCTGTTCTACATGTCATCTGACATAAGCCTACCAAGTTATAATCCTCCCCGTGTACACTTCACTTATGACAGTACCTCTGTTAAATACGATCTGTCTATGAAACAAGCTATTCATGGAATACCAGATCAACTTCGATGTATATCTATTCCTCGCATTTTTAACGAAAAGTACCAATATGTCAATTCCTGTAAGAGATTCTTCACTGATGGGTCTCGCATAAATGGATCCACTGGTTTCGGTGTCTTCAATGAAAATTTCATCGCCTTCCGCAAACTTCAGGAACCTTGTTCAGTTTATGTTGCTGAGCTGGCAGCAATCGACTTCGCTTTGGGGATGATTTCCAACATGCCCGTAGACCATTTCTTCATCTTCTCGGATAGCCTTAGTTCGATTGAGGCACTCCGGTCGATGAAACCTGTAAAACATCCATCTTACTTTCTTACAAAAATAAGGGAGCAGATGGGTGCACTGGTCGAAAGATCATACAAGATTACCTTTGTATGGGTCCCCTCACATTGCTCAATTTATGGCAATGAGAAGGCGGACTCTCTCGCAAAGGTGGGCGCACAGGAAGGTGAGATCTATGATAGAAGAATTTCACATGATGAATTCAGTAACAAATTTTGAAAACGACGTATAATCAATGCCACACCATTGATTATACGTCGTTTTCAAAATTTGTTACTGAATTTTTCCATTTTGTTCGCCAGAGTTCTCTTCAAAGTTGGCAAAATGATTGGCGAGATGGCCAGCTGGGACGGTGGTTACATTCCATTATTCCTAATGTTTCTTTGCGAGTGTGGTGGTATGGTCTGGATGTAAGTCGCAATTTCATTCGCGTGATGTCAAGACTTATGTCCAACCATTACTCGCTAGACGCGCATTTACACAGGATTAACCTCGCGTTGAGCAATGTTTGTACTAAGTGCGGTTCCGGTTATGATGACATCGACCACGTAGTTTGGCAATGCCCGGATAATGACGCCTCCAGAGCGCTACTATTGGATACCCTTGAGGCCCGAGGTAGACAACCCTTTGTTCTTGTGAGAGATGTGTTGGGGACCCGCGATGTCACATATATGGGATGTATTTTCGACTTTCTTCGCTCTGCTGGTATAAAAGTTTAATTTGCTTGTGTTTTCTTCTCCAGTTTTTTTTTTTCTCTGTTTTGTCCTCTTTGTGTTACCAAGCTACTCCTGGCCATCCGGAAGACCAAGTCCCACAACAAGTTGGTACCAACACCACAAGGCACCGAATTCGCTAGCAAGATGCGATTCACCCCCGGATGAGCAGCAGTGAAACCTTTGGCCCAATCCTTACCCTGTCCATCCCTCAAAATGTGACCTTCTAACCTCGAGCTGCCACGAGTACCCTGGCTTCCACCCATTACTAACAGATATCATTAAAAAGTTATTACTCTGTATAATGTATACTATTAAGTACAAAGAAAGATCCTTGGCTCCGTAAAGCGTTATACGCGATTGAGCCCCAAATAAATGAACTAGATAAAAAAAAAAAACATATTGACGTACTGTATACTACCAAGGCAGTTTATTATAACTTTTCTTTGGCAAACAAATGAAATAGACTACAAAATACAAATTAGTTTAAATTACATTCAATTTCATTTCCCGTTCAGGTTCAGTCAGCGCATCACTCCGGCTTCCTGATGACCAACCGTCGGCTCGCATCGCTGTCCAGCTCCAACTCGGCCCGCGTCACGTTCCATTTGTCGTCCTTACGCTCGGCCCAGAAATGCAACTTGCCCCGCTGCTGCGAGCCCTTGACCGGCAGTGTAAAATCTTCAATCTTGCCTTCGCCGTACTTTTTCGTCTCCTCGCCGATGTCGAAGCCCATCTCCTTGATAGGCTCGCCCAGCAGCTGGATGGCACCTGCGTGAAAAGTATGAAATTTAGTCTCTATTATAATCGGAAGAAAGTCAAAATCTTTAGCGCACCTGGATGGGCCCGCAGTAGCCGGACAGATTCCCGGTAGTACGGTTGAGTTCTCACACGATCCTCCAGTTTTGATTTCATAACTATGGCAGCGGTAATGCCGCCGATGGCAATGTAGGTGGCCGTTTTGACCAGCGTCTTAAGCGGTATTCTCGAGATCATCTTGTCCGGCAAGTAGGTAGTTACAGTTGTTTTTATTTCAGGATGTTCTATAACTGTAATGTTTCAAGTTCCGGTTCTTCTAATCACGCAACAAAACATCTCGTGAATGAACGATGTTTACATATTTCAGCGCGGCACCAGCAGATTACCTTGTTTCAGATCACTTTGGGTTGGTGAGTTACGTTCCTGAGTGTCGCACGATAAAACAAATTCACACAAAATTGAATTCGCATCAACATCAACACAACATTGACCCAACGAATAAAGTCTTTAGGACTTTAGGAAATTCCAGAGATAATAGGTATATACGGTGCGGACCTGTTCCTTTCGAAAACGATACACCGCGTGAACTTTTGTGCAAAGCCCCTTTTTGAAACATTTCAACGACCGCGCGGTGTTTGCGTTTTTAGAAATCTGACGATAATAATCGTAATAATCCGGATACCCCAAAAGAGCCCAATTTTCATTTTGAGTGTTTGAAACGGTGTTGAGAATGAGTTCCCCTTGATAAATCAGGTTGACAGTTCTCATTATCCTAGTTCTCAACGCATGTGAACAAAAATCAAAACAAACGCAAGCGGATGGTTTTGCACATCGTTTGCATGTAAAGTTGTTGCAATAAAAGTAATTAAATTTTAACGAAACAGTGTAATAAATCGACAACCTATTCCTAAGAACATTCAACAGCAATGAGTACGCTTGCCGTAAGCAACATTTCCGCTTTGTTCCGACGGTGCTGCACAGTTCAAACCGGAATCGTTCGACATTATGCAACACCAAAACCTGGGGGAGGTAAGTATTTCGTGTTTGTATTCACCTGATCTATTTCGGAACAACCCTGAACTTCCTTTGTGACCCGACTCTTGCAGCTCTCGGTTCCAAGAAGAAAAAGCTCGGCAAATTGGGCCCGGTCGTCGAGAAAAAGGAAATTCCCGTGGAGACGGATGCCACCAAGTTGGTCAACTACGTGTGCGGCAGCAATTTGCTCAAAACCGGCGAAGATATCAAGGTGAAACCGGACTCGGAATATCCGGAGTGGTTGTGGAGTCTACACGTGGGAAAGCCCCTGACGCTGGATGAAATGGACCCGGAGAGTAAGGCGTACTGGCGAAAGCTGCGGCGGATGGCACTGCAGCGGAACAACAAACTGGCTAAGTTGAAAAAGTTCTAGGAGGGGAAGGTGAGTGAGGACTAGGGACTTTTATTCGTTGAAAATGTGTTCTTTATTGTAGAATTATTACAGTTTGTTTGCGAGGTAGAATGGTTCAGAGAGATTTTGATTTATATCCGAATGCACGACGGAAGGACGTTTATGAAAACATCTAATGTATAAATGATCGCTAGATACATGAACAAATTATTATGTCTCAAAGCTTTGAAACTGGAAAAGTATCACGCATTGTGTAAAAATAGCAGCAATCATCTGTAAAAAGTATACCATAATTAGTTCACACAACTCACAGATACCTTTATGATGTGATTCCTTACTTGATAGAAGAAGTTCAAATTTATTTCGAACAGTCCGTAAGCACTAATGGCAGGTGGTCGATACAGGACGCTAATCTTTGTCATAGTTGTGGAAGGCTATTTGTAAGTGAAAAAAGTTATCCGAATGAAGATTCAACAAACAGGGAATTCGCATCTTACCGACTCTTTATTGCTTTTGGTATAGTTTTCCCTCAGATCGCTCAACTTTCTGGCAAGTTCCTGTTCCTGGAAATGAATTGAGTTGAAACTGTATTGAAATGTGCTTGAAAATGAATTTATTATAGTAGCTAATATGCACACAGCTAGATACAGCATCCGTTCGATAACTGACTGCTGTTTAACTGGACTGCTTTTTAACCAGGCGCTCAATAATTGGGCCAAAGTCCAGTTAAAAAACAGCTGTATGTCAATAATAAACGAAATTAAACCCATAAACAAAACAAAATTCTGTAATTCTGTAATTCTGTAATTTCAACGCACCCTCTGGCCCCGATCTGGCCGATCTGCGCTTTAACCCCCGCTGAGCGATACGTCTACCGGACGGAGTACGACGATGTTACAAACTCTGGACTTAATGAAAAGTGAGTTTCTAATACCGTTGGTCTAGTCGACTAAACCTACGGCTACGGCACAAATGTCCGATCCTTAATGGAGAGGGCGCTGTGTACTCCGTTAATAAAACGATTGATCAGTTACGCGCTACTGTTTCTAGATCAATGGCATTATGCAATATTATAATTATTTGAGAATCTACTTATCATAATTTGTTCTGATAACCTATAGTTATTATAAGCCGAGCAACCTGCACTAAAAAGTCACAGATTGACCAATCTATCAAAAGGTGAGCTTGTAGTACTCGCACTAATATAACTAAGCTCCGTTTTATTAGTTTAAAGCTTTTGTAAGCTCTAAGTTTAGTTTTCTAGTAGTTATCATCTAACTCTGCTAAAACGCTCGTTAGCCAACTTGTTATTGTTAAAAACGAATTTAAGAAAGGAACTAGTTTGATTGTGGATGATCTCTTGCGGCTGTAAAAGAAGATTAATATGATTTAGTTTGACCCTTTCCTTCCCACGACTGGTATTATTGGTTGTCTGAAAATACATTGCTACTTTTACAATAGTCTGAATTGAAACAGATTAGTTTAACCCTTCAGCGCGCGCGCTGTTGTAAAAAGTACAACACTACCAAAAAAAAACTCGCTTTTCGTATAAAGCGCGAGCGCGGTGCAGTATCGGTTGCTTGATGGCGCGCGTCCTGGAAGGTTAAATTAGTTTTGAAGTAAATTAACTGATAGTAAACTTAATTTTATGACTCATCCACAATTTTATCGTAATTAAATTGCTTAAAAATTTAAATATTCATGATGCAATCGGTACGCCATTACGTAATTTAAGTAAACTTTCTTATGTTTAATGAATCAATGTAAATAGCTCCGGAGCTACCTCGGGAAAGAAAGGGTCATTAAAATTAGTTAGTATACTCAAGTGCTATGGACGGCGTTTCCAACATGCAGTCCTGGTTCCATTGGGTTGATACAAACGGTTGATCGTACTCATTGTCTTCAGAACTCAGTCATCTGCGAATGTGGTAGACAGAACAAAGGATGGGCCGCTCATATCCGCCGGCATTGTCAATAGTTACAAACGTTGTGTTAAAGGTCTACTAAATATACTTTCGAATCGTTCAGAGCCTATGTTCACACCGTTACTCTCAACCTTCTTTCAGAGTGAAACAAGTTGCTGGATCTGGATCGGTAATTATCATTCTGGGCAACTCTTCCATAATTAACATTGAAAACTAATTTTCTAAAAATAAAAGTCTCACCCTGCTACCTAATTTTATACCAGAAATAAATTACTTGGTTAGATGTCTCGTTTAGCAAATCTATGTCCACATTAATGATACATTTTCATTATTAAGTAAGTGCAATGTAACAGAAAACTAATCTGAATGCAACTCGTTGAGTGGAAGTTGTTGCAAGCACTCTACCTACAACAGATAGTATTAAAAACATTCCAATATAATAGCACTCGCTAGACCGGAATCCAAAATAAACCTGCATAAATTGTTACCACTCATTCTACTAAACACATTTTTTTTTTGAAATAATTCATCCTAATGTCCACCCTAGCACTATAACGCGTTTGATGCATCGACACTGGTTGGGTCTTAAAGGTTTTCGACAATAGTCACATACTATGCCCTACGACATTGACGATTCTATTGTCTGCCACTCATCTGTTTCGCGCCACCCAGCAGGGACTTGGTCTGGTACCCAATTCAGACTCTCCATTCCATGAACTATACCGCACCTCTTTTAAATTGTGATATCTTACACGGAATATCATTCTCCTCATTTGGATAGCGACTATGTAATCCATTGGATTAAAGTCTCTATCAAATATGAAGCGACTGATCGGAGACTGAAGACTACCCAGGTAACCAGTAAGCACTGTATTTAGCATTAATTCAGCACTATATGCGCCTTTACAGCTGGTCATTTAATGGCCCAATATACGGCTGCTTAAATGCTAGACCTTCAGGAACTTCATAAAGAACTGTCAAAATAGTAACACCAGGCTGTAACGCCTCATATGAGACAAACCAAAATAGTAAATTCACCCCTCTTACTTCCGCTCCTCCACTCGTTCGGTCATTCTACACTCTCATTCTTTGCGGCATATTTTCTGGTAGGTGTTTTTTGCTGATTTCTACTCTGACTGCGACTCGATCTCAATATCCTGCGATTGATCATTTGTTGAAAGGAACTGCTGCGCGCTATAGGATAGGCTGAAAATGAAACTGTGAAGTGCGCTGTTTTTTGTTCTATTTTAAGTTATTTAGTGATTGGGCTTCATACCTGACCAGGTGACATTACTTCGCTTCGGATTTTTGTTCGATGTTGAACGAGGAAGTTTTTTTTTTTTTTTTTTATCTGTATTAACGAGATTTTTAGCCCTAGGCTAGTTCATCTCGGGACCCACGCTTTACTTCCCTTCCGAAGGAAGAACTCACATTTTGCGAGTTTGTCGGGAGTGGGATTCGATCCCAGGTCCTCGCCGTGATAGTCAAGTGTTCTAACCATCACACCAGGTCCGCTCCACTAAACGAGGAAGTTGTAAATGGATGCAGAATCATGTAAAATCTTCGTTTTCTTATGCCATGTTTAGGTTTGCATGAGTAATTGTTTTACTACATAAAGTAACCTCACCAGACGTCGATAATGGTTTACATTCACGCAACAATAAGCCATATGAATAAAGCTGAGTAAATACTCTTTACTCAGATCTCTGTGAAGTTTCACAGAGATTTGCTCCACGGCTTCACATAGAGTTAATAAAGACTAAAGAGTATTTACTGAACTTTATTCATACGGCCTAATGAGACACAAATAGTATGAACGAAATGAGTTGTTAAAACATAGCAGTAACACATAATATCTTTGGCAATTTTGTGGCTTTAAAATGGCATTTGGGATGCTTAAAAACCAAAACATATTGTGCATTTGAAATGCTACATAACAGCTATAGATTTTTGAACTGCATTTTGTATGCTACTTAAAGGCGTCTAAGCTGTCAAACTGCTATGCTAGGGCAGCAAGCAAATGAAATGCAAATATAAGACTAATGTACTGCTCATTCGAATGCTTATTGGTTACCTGGGTAGGGTGGCCCACACTTATATGAAAAACAAAAATTTCGAAAAATGCCAAGTCTTACCTCTTGAATAATCAGTAGTTTTGGACTCCCAGAAGCTACGTTCAAAATTTGAGCAAAATCGGTTGAGCCTAAGGGGGCGCTCAAAACGCTTGAAGTTTGTATGGGAAAACTGGGTCAAATGTATGCAGAAATTTTTTTGTTTTCGAATTTTGCCGCTAGGTGGCGCTGTAAGCGTTCAATAATCAAACCCTTTGGTATTATTGTAGGTGACTATATGCCAAACAACTTTGTCGAAGACCGCAAAGTGATCCGACGGCTGTGAAAAAAATTATACCCTAGGCAAAGTGAGGCAAAGTATTGAGATTTCATTATTGATGTTATTCCTCATGTATTGGAAAAACAACAATAAAGTTTATTCTCACTTTACCTATGGTATAACTTTTTCACAGACGTTTGATCACTTTGCACAACCAGCGCCACCTATCGGCAAAATTCGAAAACTTAAAATTTCTGCATACATTTGGCCAAGTTTTCCCATACAAACTTCAAGCGTTTTGAGCGCCCCATTAGGATTTATTGATTTTGCTCAAATTTTGAACGTAGCTTCTGGGAGTCCAAAACATCTGATTTAGGAGGTAAGACTTGACATTTTTCGAAATTTTTGTTTTTCATATAAGTGTGGGCCACCTTACTGAAGACTCTATACCAAATTTGGCTCAGAGACAGGTAATCAGTGAGGTTAGTTTTTCTCGTTTGTCAAAGACGATTGATGCGTATTAAGACAAACTTTCCACTGTATCTGCCAGCAATAACCGGTCGTCACAGGAATGTAACGACTACGGCTAGTGCTTTACAATACATCTGGAAAACCTGGCGCAACACCTGGCCACCATAATGCATAAAGCACTAAGGCGGACCGAAAGGGTCGAAGAGGGATTCCCCACCATTTAACCCATAAACAAAACAAAATATAACAATAGCCTCCGGCTCCGGGAGCTCAATCCAGTTACCAAGCGGCGCTCGCTAACTGAACTGTCGTCAAAACCCAGTTATCGAGCGGATGCTGTATCACTATATTTTTGCTCTTAATATTATTTTACGGTCGAACTTCGACCAATACATTTTTGCTTTTCATCGAACTACTTTGAAAAACGAAAAATAGAGAATTTAAATTGTTAGTTGGCTATCTATTTGCCTAAACAGGTCGGAATCGATTATTGATTGATTGATTTGTCTTAATTAAAGAGACTTTCAGCCCTTGGCTGGTTCGTCTCTGGAATCGATTAGCCGGAGTCGCATTATGAAGCTTCACAAACATATATGTATCTGGCAAATGCGGAATAATGTTGAAATTTTGACATTTGGGCAAACCAGCTTTGATAAGTAATGCTTGAGAAGCTTTAAATTAATTTTGTTTGACTGTCCCCTCACAAATATTGTTGCTGTAAAAGAGTGGAATGAACCACTCTTAAGCAAATTTTAGCTTAAGAAACTGTTACTCAGCTAGTTCTGTTTCTTGGGACAGAGAGTGTGGCGGCGGTAAGAAAATACTTGCATTTTACAAGTATTTATGACTAAATCTTTTTTTTGACAGCCACACCCTGTTGATCAACATATTGTCTCAGCACTTGTATAGCAGTTTACTCGATTCCAACAGTATATTTCAAAATACATGGACTTTCAGCGAAACACCGTCGTTTGAGTAAACGTATATTAAAAGTATTCAAGGACTAGAAACAACCTTATAACTTATACAGAGCGAGTTTTAGAATTTTGAAAATTGTACACTGAAAGATCAAAATACAATTCATTCATTCATTCATTTTTCTGTCAGTGAAAATTTTCACTGAGAAACATAACAAGGCCATAACGATCGATTATACTTGCAATCACCACAAAAATAGTGTTTTGTGATTAATTAGTATCCTAGCTATGTGAACTATTTGTTCAGTAAGTCGAATTTTACATCTGTTTCCAAAAAATGGACATTTTACAATGTGTCAAAAACTAGTTATGACAGCGAATTGAATTGAAAAAAAAAGAGAAACATTCAGCTGACAATGAATGCGGCGAAACGCGAATGAAAAAATGAGAATGTCAAGCTTTACTTTGCATCTACAAATTGCAGATGATAGATAGATAGATAGATAGATAGATAGATAGATAGATAGATAGATAGATAGATAGATAGATAGATAGATAGATAGATAGATAGATAGATAGATAGATAGATAGATAGATAGATAGATAGATAGATAGATAGATAGATAGATAGATAGATAGATAGATAGATAGATAGATAGATAGATAGATAGATAGATAGATAGATAGATAGATAGATAGATAGATAGATAGATAGATAGATAGATAGATAGATAGATAGATAGATAGATAGATAGATAGATAGATAGATAGATAGATAGATAGATAGATAGATAGATAGATAGATAGATAGATAGATAGATAGATAGATAGATAGATAGATAGATAGATAGATAGATAGATAGATAGATAGATAGATAGATAGATAGATAGATAGATAGATAGATAGATAGATAGATAGATAGATAGATAGATAGATAGATAGATAGATAGATAGATAGATAGATAGATAGATAGATAGATAGATAGATAGATAGATAGATAGATAGATAGATAGATAGATAGATAGATAGATAGATAGATAGATAGATAGATAGATAGATAGATAGATAGATAGATAGATAGATAGATAGATAGATAGATAGATAGATAGATAGATAGATAGATAGATAGATAGATAGATAGATAGATAGATAGATAGATAGATAGATAGATAGATAGATAGATAGATAGATAGATAGATAGATAGATAGATAGATAGATAGATAGATAGATAGATAGATAGATAGATAGATAGATAGATAGATAGATAGATAGATAGATAGATAGATAGATAGATAGATAGATAGATAGATAGATAGATAGATAGATAGATAGATAGATAGATAGATAGATAGATAGATAGATAGATAGATAGATAGATAGATAGATAGATAGATAGATAGATAGATAGATAGATAGATAGATAGATAGATAGATAGATAGATAGATAGATAGATAGATAGATAGATAGATAGATAGATAGATAGATAGATAGATAGATAGATAGATAGATAGATAGATAGATAGATAGATAGATAGATAGATAGATAGATAGATAGATAGATAGATAGATAGATAGATAGATAGATAGATAGATAGATAGATAGATAGATAGATAGATAGATAGATAGATAGATAGATAGATAGATAGATAGATAGATAGATAGATAGATAGATAGATAGATAGATAGATAGATAGATAGATAGATAGATAGATAGATAGATAGATAGATAGATAGATAGATAGATAGATAGATAGATAGATAGATAGATAGATAGATAGATAGATAGATAGATAGATAGATAGATAGATAGATAGATAGATAGATAGATAGATAGATAGATAGATAGATAGATAGATAGATAGATAGATAGATAGATAGATAGATAGATAGATAGATAGATAGATAGATAGATAGATAGATAGATAGATAGATAGATAGATAGATAGATAGATAGATAGATAGATAGATAGATAGATAGATAGATAGATAGATAGATAGATAGATAGATAGATAGATAGATAGATAGATAGATAGATAGATAGATAGATAGATAGATAGATAGATAGATAGATAGATAGATAGATAGATAGATAGATAGATAGATAGATAGATAGATAGATAGATAGATAGATAGATAGATAGATAGATAGATAGATAGATAGATAGATAGATAGATAGATAGATAGATAGATAGATAGATAGATAGATAGATAGATAGATAGATAGATAGATAGATAGATAGATAGATAGATAGATAGATAGATAGATAGATAGATAGATAGATAGATAGATAGATAGATAGATAGATAGATAGATAGATAGATAGATAGATAGATAGATAGATAGATAGATAGATAGATAGATAGATAGATAGATAGATAGATAGATAGATAGATAGATAGATAGATAGATAGATAGATAGATAGATAGATAGATAGATAGATAGATAGATAGATAGATAGATAGATAGATAGATAGATAGATAGATAGATAGATAGATAGATAGATAGATAGATAGATAGATAGATAGATAGATAGATAGATAGATAGATAGATAGATAGATAGATAGATAGATAGATAGATAGATAGATAGATAGATAGATAGATAGATAGATAGATAGATAGATAGATAGATAGATAGATAGATAGATAGATAGATAGATAGATAGATAGATAGATAGATAGATAGATAGATAGATAGATAGATAGATAGATAGATAGATAGATAGATAGATAGATAGATAGATAGATAGATAGATAGATAGATAGATAGATAGATAGATAGATAGATAGATAGATAGATAGATAGATAGATAGATAGATAGATAGATAGATAGATAGATAGATAGATAGATAGATAGATAGATAGATAGATAGATAGATAGATAGATAGATAGATAGATAGATAGATAGATAGATAGATAGATAGATAGATAGATAGATAGATAGATAGATAGATAGATAGATAGATAGATAGATAGATAGATAGATAGATAGATAGATAGATAGATAGATAGATAGATAGATAGATAGATAGATAGATAGATAGATAGATAGATAGATAGATAGATAGATAGATAGATAGATAGATAGATAGATAGATAGATAGATAGATAGATAGATAGATAGATAGATAGATAGATAGATAGATAGATAGATAGATAGATAGATAGATAGATAGATAGATAGATAGATAGATAGATAGATAGATAGATAGATAGATAGATAGATAGATAGATAGATAGATAGATAGATAGATAGATAGATAGATAGATAGATAGATAGATAGATAGATAGATAGATAGATAGATAGATAGATAGATAGATAGATAGATAGATAGATAGATAGATAGATAGATAGATAGATAGATAGATAGATAGATAGATAGATAGATAGATAGATAGATAGATAGATAGATAGATAGATAGATAGATAGATAGATAGATAGATAGATAGATAGATAGATAGATAGATAGATAGATAGATAGATAGATAGATAGATAGATAGATAGATAGATAGATAGATAGATAGATAGATAGATAGATAGATAGATAGATAGATAGATAGATAGATAGATAGATAGATAGATAGATAGATAGATAGATAGATAGATAGATAGATAGATAGATAGATAGATAGATAGATAGATAGATAGATAGATAGATAGATAGATAGATAGATAGATAGATAGATAGATAGATAGATAGATAGATAGATAGATAGATAGATAGATAGATAGATAGATAGATAGATAGATAGATAGATAGATAGATAGATAGATAGATAGATAGATAGATAGATAGATAGATAGATAGATAGATAGATAGATAGATAGATAGATAGATAGATAGATAGATAGATAGATAGATAGATAGATAGATAGATAGATAGATAGATAGATAGATAGATAGATAGATAGATAGATAGATAGATAGATAGATAGATAGATAGATAGATAGATAGATAGATAGATAGATAGATAGATAGATAGATAGATAGATAGATAGATAGATAGATAGATAGATAGATAGATAGATAGATAGATAGATAGATAGATAGATAGATAGATAGATAGATAGATAGATAGATAGATAGATAGATAGATAGATAGATAGATAGATAGATAGATAGATAGATAGATAGATAGATAGATAGATAGATAGATAGATAGATAGATAGATAGATAGATAGATAGATAGATAGATAGATAGATAGATAGATAGATAGATAGATAGATAGATAGATAGATAGATAGATAGATAGATAGATAGATAGATAGATAGATAGATAGATAGATAGATAGATAGATAGATAGATAGATAGATAGATAGATAGATAGATAGATAGATAGATAGATAGATAGATAGATAGATAGATAGATAGATAGATAGATAGATCGGGGCAGCAGGGACAGGAGTCCAGGGGCTTGACGAACCCCCCCCTCACGGCCTTCTGCGAGTCGGGTGGGAGCTTGGGAACCATTTCCTAAGCAAAAACCATTCACACATTTGTGTGGATTACCACCTTTGGCTCTCCCTTCGGGGAGTGACCGAGCTTCTGGTCTCCAGATAGCTCAAGCGGAGGATGCCTAGGATGTGGTGGGGGTTCAACAGTGGGCTCTGTTGGATCCACATAAAAAGCCACACATCTGCAAGCAACTCCGTACAAGCGACCTGGTACCGCTTCCAAAGTGCCTGAGCCCAAACACCCGGAGTGCTAATCGGCACATCAGGATATATGCCAGTAACATCCTGATTATGGCATACTGGTCAACGCAACGGACAACGGACATGTTAAGGAATACGGATCGGATGGCGACGATGGGCTGGTATTCGTGCTATTCTACTCCCCGAGTAAAGAAGGGTGACACCAACTTGAAACGGCGAGTGGGCTAATGGTGCGTCTGCCTCCGTCCCGGTAAAACCTTGGCAGGCCTCCGGATACGTTCATCATCTGTACATCAACTTTGATGCGTACTAGGCTCGGATGTAACATTCCCGACTAACGCTGATCTGGCTCTGGACACGGACCCCATGAAGGAACGTGTTCAACCCTCGCTTGGCATCCCTGTTTCATAGACAACCAAGAGATCATGAAAGCGACTAGATACAGCGGATGGTGATAGCGGTGCGGAGGGGGGACCCTGAAGAATGGAAGATTATACAACGAACAACGAAGCAGGAGCGGCAAATCCGTTTGCCAGGACTGGGTTGGTGAGGACACCACCATCGCAAACCCAGCCAGTGCAAGGGCAAGAGAAGGAGCACCAACAGATGCAGCAGCAGCAACAACAGCAGCAGCAGTACAGCGCTTGGTCGAGAGGACCAAAACTACCAAGGGTAGTTGCAGCAAAAAAGCTGATTGATGAGCTGCACGAGTACGTCGATAAAAGAAGTAACGTGCACAAGGACATCAAAGCGTTGGTGATTAAGATCCAGGGGACTCTTGGATCGGCAGTAAAGGAGTGGACCAGTATGGTTCAGACTTCAGAGAGCTGAATCGGCTGTGTGGTAGTTTAGCAGCTCGATGAGTAGGCCGAGCTCTTGAAATTATCATTATCAGTATAACTGTCAAGAGAGAAGCACCACATTGGCGACGAACGAACCCCGTTTGCTTTCGAGTCTTCGAAACGATCATCGAAGCGTTTGCCAAAACGACTTTGGACGCGATTTTGGAGATCCAATCCAGACAATGAAAAAATCAAGATCCGTTATCATGAAAGGATGTGCAAGAGCTGCAAGTGAAGCTGACCATCAAGAAGGAACTCTTCCTGGTCTGCCGAGAATATGGGACATCCTGCGAGGAAAAAAAGTCAAGCCAAACAAGTTGTTGTCTAGGGCCTAGACTCTAGGCGACGAACTTCGGTTACCTGAATCGGACAAAACAATCAAGTTTCTTTTCGAGGAACTGCCCCAGGAACGGATTCCATCCGTTGAGTTGGGCGAAACAATGATCAAGTTCACCGTAATGGTGAACTGCCTCAGGAGCGGATTCAATCCGTTGAGTTAGGCGAAAAATAAGTTCACCCCAAAGGTGAACTGCCTCAGGAACGGACTAAATCCGTTGAGTTAGGCGATAAAATTATGAAGTTCACCCAAAGGTGGACTGCCTCAGGAGCG
Organism: Aedes albopictus; assembly: GCF_035046485.1. Classification (NCBI taxonomy): domain Eukaryota; kingdom Metazoa; phylum Arthropoda; class Insecta; order Diptera; family Culicidae; genus Aedes; species Aedes albopictus. The sequence goes on from NC_085137.1 coordinate 388,069,084, forward strand.
GTTGAAATCCGTTGAGTTAGGCGACACCATTACCAAGTACAAGTTCTCTCGCAAGGAACAGCCCCAGGAACGGATTCCATCCGTTGATCTGGGCGAAACAAACATCAAGTTAACCTTAACGGTAAACTGCCTCAGGAGCGGATTCAATCCGTTGAGTTAGGCGAAAAATAAATTCACCCCAAAGGTGAACTGCCTCAGGAACGGATTAAATCCGTTGAATTAGGCGAGGACTGCCTCAGGAACGGATTCTGTCCGTTGAGTTAGGCGACAAGATTTCCAAGTTCACCTCAAAGGTGGATTGCTTCAGAAACAAAGTTTTCTGTTTAGACAAAATAGTGGATCTGCAACGTTTTGCTTTCCGGGCCTATATACAATCCTTAATTTGAACGGTTGTAGTCTAAACACCCATCTCTTGTTGTGACCGGGAGGAAGTAATTGTGGTTAACGGATTATGGTCAGTTTCGAAAGAAAAGGAGATGTGGTAGTTTAGCAGCTCGATGAGTAGGCCGAGCTCTTGAAATTATCATTATCAGTATAACTGTCAAGAGAGAAGCACCACAGGCTGAAAAGGAGTTAGCAAACGTGGCGAACCGAACGTCAGAAGCGCGAAGGGTAGAAACCATTACAACTGCGGAGGAAGTCAGTGTCGTGGGAAGTATCCCCCAGAGGATGCAAACTACGCCCTTCTTCACGCCGAAGAGGCCAAGGGCTTCGCCAGGAGATGTTAGACCGGGCGGCTCCAAGAAACATAAGGACGCCCCCGTTACCGGTGCTCACCCACCAGCGGAGAATGTTGTAGCAGCAGGCAGCCATACCTCATGGCAAGTCGTCGGCAAAAGGAAAGGGAAATCGGGTAGTAAAAGCAGGTCCGAAAAACGAAAGTTCATCAGGAGGAGAAACAAAGGCGAAGCTCTTATCGTTAAAGCGAGTGACGACTCGTATGCGGAAGTTCTACGCACCATGCGGACGAATCCGGATCTTAAGGAACTAGGGGAAAACGTGCAGAAAATCAGACGCACCCGTAATGGGGAAATGATCCTCGAATTAAAAAGGGATTTAAAAGCTAACAGCTCGTCCTACAAAGAGCTTACCGAGAAAGCAATGGGCGGCAAGGTCGAAGTCAGAGCCCTGTGCCCGGAAGCAACCCTCCAATGCAAAGACTTGGACGAGGTCACATCGGAGGATGAAGTAGGTTTTGCCATGAAGGAGCAGTGTGAACTAGGAGAAGTCCAGATGTCCATCCGCATAAGAAACGGGCCCTCTGGCACGAAGGTGGCATCGATTAAACTACCGATCGAAGCAGCCAACAAGGCACTAAGAGTTGGAAAGATCAAAGTGGGCTGGTGTGTGTGCCCGCTGAGTATTTCTCAGCAACCGGAAGTGTGCTACAAATGTCAAGAGTACGGCCACCTGGCACGAAATTGCAAAGGGCCGGACAGAAGCAAACTATGTAGAAGGTGCGGAGAGGAAGGCGATACAGCACAGCTTTTGCTGCGACAAGCCGTTGTAGAACAAAAGTGTGATGTTGCTATTATTTCGGAGCCATACCGAATTCCCCCCGAAGATGGAAACTGGACAGCAGATAGGGCGAAAACAGTAGCAGTCTGGACATCGGGAAAATATCCCGTTCAAGAAGTGGTGTACTGCGCAGATGAGGGTTTTGTGATTGTGAAAATCAATGGAATCTTCATATGTAGCTGCTATGCACCCCCAAGATGGACGATAGAGCGGTTTAACCAAATGTTGGACAAAATAACGGAGGAGCTAATCGATCGAAGACCAGTCGTGATTGCCGGCGACTTCAACGCTTGGGCGGTCGAATGGGGCAGCCGTCTCACAACCCCAAGGGGAAGCAGTCTACTAGAGGCTCTGGCTAAGCTAGACATAGACATAGCCAACGTAGGTAGCACCAGTACGTATCGTAGGGAAGGTAGGCAGTCTATCATCGACGTCACCTTTTGTAGCCCTGTGCTGATGAGAGCGATAAACTGGAGAGTGAGTGAGGAATACACCCACAGCGACCATCAAGCCATCCGGTACCATATTGGAGGCAGGACTCGGCTGGAGACAAGTAGAACACAACTGAATGACCGGAGGTGGAAGACATCTAACTTCAACAAGGACGTGTTTGTGGAGGCGCTAAGGCTGGAAGACAACTCACTGAATCTCAGTGCAGACGAGCTGGTAGCGGTACTATCCCGTGCGTGCGACGCGACAATGCCAAGGGTGGGTAACCCAAGAAACAGTCGACACCCCGTCTACTGGTGGAACACAACGATTGCTGATCTGCGTGCACAGTGCTTACGAGCTAGAAGGAGGATGCAGAGGGCTAGAAATGACGGTGATAGGGAGCAACGAAGGCTACCTTACAGAGCAGCAAGAGCCGCTTTAAATAAGACGATTAAGCTCAGCAAGAAAGCTTGTCTTGACGAACTCTGCCACAAGGCCAACTTGAATCCTTGGGGCAGCGCATACAAAGTAGCCATGTCGAAGATAAAAGGTCCTGCGGTACCACCCGACAGGTGCCCGGAAAAGATGAAAGTCATCATCGAGGCACTGTTTCCGACGCACGAGCCGATAATCTGGCCGCCCACACCGTACGTCAATCAGGAAAGCTATGTCGAAGAGATCAGGGTAACTAATGAAGAGTTGACCGCGGTAGCGAATGCCTTGCCAACCGAGAGAGCCCCAGGCCCGGACGGAATACCAAACGTGGCCCTAAAAGCAGCAATCCACGAGAACCCGGATATGTTCAGCAGCACATTACAAAAGTGTATACAGGAGGGCAATTTCCCTGACATCTGGAAACGGCAGAAGTTAGTGCTGCTACCCAAGCCAGGTAAACCTCCCGGAGACCCATCAGCATACCGGCCGATATGCCTGTTGGATACTGTTGGCAAATTGCTGGAAAGAGTGGTCCTGAACAGGCTAACGAAGTTCACGGAGTGCGAGACCGGTCTGTCAGAGATGCAGTTTGGATTCCGTAAAGGCAGGTCGACAGTAGAGGCCATCAGAATTGTTGTGGATGCTATGGAGACGGCGCAGAAGCAGCAGCGAAGAGGAAACCGTTACTGCGCGGTGGTCACCCTGGATGTCAAAAATGCCTTCAACAGCGCCAGCTGGGTAGCAATCGCCGATTCGTTACACAGGTTGAGGGTGCCCGAGTATCTGTGCCAGATCCTGCAAAGCTATTTCCAGAATCGCACACTTACCTACGAGACAGACGCCGGGAAGAGGAGTGTGGCTATTACTGCGGGCGTTCCACAGGGATCCATTTTGGGCCCGACCCTCTGGAATGCTATGTATGACGAGGTCCTAAAACTAGAGCTACCCAGAGGAGTGAAGATTGTTGGCTTCGCGGACGATGTGGTGCTGATAGTGATCGGTGAGTCACGAGAAGAGGTTGAAGTATTGGCCACGGAGGCGGTAGACGTAGTGGAAGAGTGGATGCGCAGGAAGAAGCTATCGCTAGCGCACCACAAGACCGAGCTGGTGATTATCAGTAACCGGAGGACAGTGCAGCATGCACGAAAGATGGTTGGCGAATGCATTATCGACTCAAAGCGTGAAGTCAAACACTTGGGAGTTATGTTGGACGATCGACTGAACTTCAACAGTCATGTCGACTATGTCTGCAAGAAAGCCACGGTGGTGATCTCAGCACTATCCCGGATCATGCCCAACAACTCTGCGATTAGCAGCAGCAAGAGGAGGTTACTAGCGAGCGTATCATCGTCCACCGTAAGGTACGCAGCCCCAGTGTGGTCGACCGCATTGAAGACTGGAAGAAATCGCGTCCAACTTAATCGTACGTTCAGACTGATGGCGATGCGCGTGTCAAGTGCGTACAGAACCATTTCGTCAGACGCCGTGTGTGTGATAGCCGGGATGATCCCTATCTGCCTTCTACTGGAAGAAGATAGCGAATGCTATAGGGACCGAGGCACAGGAGGAGCTCGGAAGAGAGCGCGAGCCAGTACACTATCCAAGTGGCAGCAGCAGTGGGATAACGCTGTGAATGGCAGGTGGACCCATCGTCTAATTCCCAACTTGTCGATGTGGATCACCAGAGCACACGGAGAGGTCAACTTTCACATGACTCAGTTTTTGTCCGGTCATGGGTGCTTTAAGCAGTATCTGAACAGATTCGGCCATGCCCGGTCGCCGATATGTCCTGAGTGTCGGGACACGGAAGAAACACCGGAACATGTTATCTTCAGTTGCCCAAGGTTCACGCGCCTGCGAGGAGAAATGGCAGCAATTGTCGGCGTCGACGTAAATGTGGACAATATCGTCGAGCGTATGTGCAGCGAGGAAGAAAAATGGAACGCGGTGAACAGGACTGTAGTTCAGATCATGTCGGCACTACAGCGAAGTTGGCGGGAGGAACAACGAACGGTTTCGGGAGATATTCCTTCGCCGGAGAACTCTCCGACGGAGTCGGCCGGGGGCTAGCCGAGTATCACGTGTCGTCGTGTCGTACATGTTAGAAATCTGTATAGCGGAGTAGAGAATAGCATGAGGAGTGTTAGTAACCGAAATTAGTCGCTAAATGGCGGCTTAATTAGTACTAACCTAGGTACTAATACATTACTAACTGGAGCCAAATGGCTCGGCATGTGGCATGGTAAATGTGGCTAACACACAAGAAGGCCGCTAAATAGCGAATGTTTAATCGAAATAGAATAACAAATTGCACGGGAGCCAAAAGGCTCAGTACGAAGACTAGAATAATAAATTGGTGATGGTGCACAAGGCACATAACGCCTCCCCTCCGAAGAAATACTGCATGGTGGTACCGGAGGGGAATTTAAGGTGGAGGTGAACTAGGAGAGTGTTTTTAGTGGGTAGGCGCACATTCGAATCCCACACAGCGTCTTTAGAAAATTTTTGAACTCCTAGAATAAAAAAAAAAAAAAAAAAATAGATAGATAGATAGATAGATAGATAGATAGATAGATAGATAGATAGATAGATAGATAGATAGATAGATAGATAGATAGATAGATAGATAGATAGATAGATAGATAGATAGATGACAAAATTTCATTGCATTCGGTTCATTGAATCCGGAGATATAACAGCTCAAAATTGGCTATCGGAAAATTATACCTTTTTCTAGAACCTTTATAACTTTGTGTAGAATGGCCCGATCCTTCCCAAATTTTGACCACTGATACACAACTAGTTGATGAACTTACAGTAAAAAATGAATATGAAAATGAGAATATTTGATGCCCTTTTCGAAAAGTTACAGCGATTTGAACATTTCTTGAAAAGTGAAAAATTTACCTGTCCCAGTTATTTTGAGTATCCCCTGTAGATATAACCATTACCTCCATCGAGCACCGCTGCACTTCGCGGCACAAACCAGCCAGCGCAATCAGTTGGGAACTGCACGATCCAAGGTTGAAAACCATTTCGTTGAAAGCGATCCACGACGAAAAAGTCTCTTCCATTTCCATCCTGCGCATCATGGTGTACAGCATGGCCGATGCCGCCAAATATGTGTTTGCCGCCGAGTACAACATCCGAAACCGCATTTCATGGCAAAGTTCACTCTTCCGGCGAATGTACTTGAAATACTGGCGAGTTGTTTTGATGATCGATCGATCCGTTTGGTACAATTGTTTCAGGTATTGTCTTAACCGTTGTGTGTCCGACAAAAAAAACACCCTAAACAGGCCGACAAGGGTACCCGGGTACCCACAAATTGGAACGCGCATAATTTCGTTAACTTCCAACCGATTTTGAGTTTCTTGGCACCAATCGAATCAGTAACACATGTATTTACGGATAGTGAACGAAATTGACCATTTGGACCCGTATGGTTCCCGGGAAATCCGGATTTCTCGGGATATGTCCTGAAACAAGATAGTACCAGGGGATTTCAGCACACTTCCTACAATATGTACACGTATTTATTCGGAAATCACTCAGAATATTATTTCTAGCCACCTTACGGTTATCCGTTGGGTTTCCTATAAAGTGGCCCATTTGAGACAGACTCCCCGTGGGATTCCATGGGATCCCGTGGTTCACCATGGAACCGTAAATGGCCATTTCTTGATTTCGGCAGAACCCCAGTAATATGGGTATCAAACTTCATGAAATTGCCTACGGATTGCATTTTTGACTACTTGAGGACTATCCGGTAATTTTACCTTGGAGTGGTCATTCCGGAACAGATTCCCCTGGGGAAGCGGATGTGGCCATTTAGTGATTTCGGTAGAGCCCCAGCAATATGGGTATCGCACTTCATGAAATTGCCTACGGATTGCATTTTTGACTACTTGAGGACTATCCGGTGATTTTACCATGTAGTGGCCATTCCGGAACAGATTCCCCGGGGGAAGCAGATGTGGTCATTTAGTGATTTCGGTAGAGCCCCAACAATATGGGTATCAAACTTCATGAAATTGCCTACGGATTGCATTTTTGACTACTTGAGGACTATCCGGTAATTTTACCTTGGAGTGGTCATTCCGGAACAGATTCCCCTGGGGAAGCGGATGTGGCCATTTAGTGATTTCGGTAGAGCCCCAGCAATATGGGTATCGCACTTCATGAAATTGCCTACGGATTGCATTTTTGACTACTTGAGGACTATCCGGTGATTTTACCATGTAGTGGCCATTCCGGAGCAGATTCCCCTGGGGAAGCGGATGTGGTCATTTAGTGATTTCGGTAGAACCTCAGCAATATGGGTATCAAACTTCATGAAATTTTTTACGGATTGCATTTTTGACTACTTGAGGATTATCCGGTAATTTTACCTTGGAGTGACCATTCCGGAACAGATTCCCCTGGGGAAGCAGATGTGGCCATTTAGTGATTTCGGTAGAACCCCAGCAATATGGGTATCAAACTTCATGAAATTGCCTACGGATTGCATTTTTGACTACTTGAGGACTATCCGGTGATTCTACATTGGAGTGGCCATTCCGGAACAGGTTCCCCAGGGGAAGCGGATGTGACCATTTAGTGATTTCGGTAGAATTCCAGCAATATGGGTATCAAACTTCATGAGGACTATCCGGTGATTTTACCTTGGAGTGGCCGTTCCGAGACAGGTTCCTCGGGGAAGCAAATGAGGCCTTAGGATTATCCGGTAATTTTACCTTGGAGTGACCATTCCGGAACAGATTCCCCTGGGGAAGCAGATGTGGCCATTTAGTGATTTCGGTAGAACCCTAGCAATATGGGTATCAAACTTCATGATATTGCCTACGGATTGCATTTTTGACTACTTGAGGACTATCCGGTAATTTTATTTTGGAGTGACCATTCCGGAACAGATTTCCCAGGGGAAGCGGATGTGACCATTTAGTGATTTCGGTTGAACCCCAGCAATATGGGGTCAAGCTTCATGAAATTACCTACGGAAAGCATTTGTGACTATTCGATGATTCTCCTGTGATTCTACCTTGGAGTGGCCATTCCAGGACAGGTTCACCGGAGGAACGAATGTGACCATTTAGTGATTTCGGTAGAATTCCAGCAATATGGGTATTAAACTTCATGAGGACTATCCGGTGATTTTACCTTGGAGTGGCCGTTCCGAGACAGGTTCCTCGGGGAAGCAAATGAGGCTATTTAGTGGTTTCGGTAGAACCCCAGCAATATGGGTATAAAACTTCATGAAATTACCTACGAAAAGCATTTTCGACTTTTTGAAGACCTTCCGGTGATGTAGAGATTGGTATTGTCATTCTAAAATATGTTCGCCAAGGGAGCAGATGTGGTAAAATTCAGATATTGGCGGAACCCCATCAATTTCGGCATCAAACATCCATCGAAGAACATTCCTCACTTTTTGAGGAAATCCGGTGATCTTACCGTAGGGTGGCCATTCAGGGAAAGTTTCCGTGGGGAGCGGGTGTGACCATGTTTTGAATTTGGTAGAACTCCAGCAATATTGGTGTCAAACTTCATGAAATTAAAAATGGAATCCATGTCTGACTATTTGAGGACTATCCGATAAGGTTACTCTGAGATGGCCATTTTGGAACAGGTTCCTCAAAGAAGAAGATGTGGTCACATACAGATTGGCAGAACCCTTTCAGTATTAGTATGTATCATACTACTTGAAATAACCTTCGAAGAGCTCTTTTGACTGAATAAGAGACGAACCAGCCAAGGGCTGAAAGTCTCTCAAATAAAGATAAATCAATCAATCAATATTTTGACTGTTTTGATACTATCTAGCGATATGGTATCTAAGGTGGTTATTCTGAAACAGGTATTTATGATGATTGCTTTCCGTAGGTAGTATGTATCATGAAGATTGATACCAATACTTCATGAAACGTAGGTTCTGGTTCATTGTTGCTCTCCCGGGAAACCTGTTATGAAATGGTCATTCTAAGGTAAAATCCCAAGAGAGTCATCAAATAGTCAAACATGCCTTCCGTTAGCAATTTGATGAAGTCTGGCGCCCATATTTCAGGGCTTCTGCAGAAATCAGTAAATGGCTACATCCGTTCACTGAGGGAACCTGTTCCAGAGAGGCCACCCTAATCCCAACAACACCAGATGGTACTAAAAAAGTCAAAAATGCATTCACTAGGTAATTTCATGTAGTTTGATACCGATATTGCCGAGGTTCTACCTTAATCACGAAATGACCACTTTCGCTCCCCCGGGGAACCTGTTATGAAATGACCATTCTAAGGTAAAATCAAAAGAAAGTCATCCAATAGTCAAAAATGCTTTCAATAGCTAATTTCATGAAGTTTCATATCCATATTGCTGGCGTTCCGCAAAAATAATTAAATGGCCACATCCGTTCCCCTGAGGAACCTGTTCCGGAATGGCCAGTCCAACCTCAACCAATCTCAAAAAGTAAAAATAAACTTTCCGTAGGTAATTTGATAATGTCTGGTGCCTATATTGCTAAGGTTCTGCTGAAATGCCCCCGGGGGAACCTGTTCCAGAATGGCCACCCCAATCCTAACATCACCGGCCAGTCCTTAAATTGACAAAAGTGCTTTCCGTAGGCAACTTCATAAAGTTTGATGCCCATATTGCTGGCGATCTACCTAAATCAGCAAATGGCCACATCCGCTTCCCCAGTGGACCCTGTTCCAAAACGGCCACCCCAACCACAACATTACCGGATGTTCCTCAAAATGTCAAAAATACATTCCCTAGGCCAAAGCTTCCCGACCTTCGTTTCGCAACCTCCCAACCGCTTGCGGCCACGCTTAGATTATTCTGCGAAAAGGGGGATGACGATAGATTGGTCGCGAGAGCCAAGTTTGGGAAACTATTCCCTAGGTAATTTCATGGAGTTTTATACCCACATTGCTGGGGTTCTACCGAAATCACTAAATGACCACATTTGCATCCCCGGGAAACCTGTCCAGGAATGGCCACTCCAAGGTAAAATCACCTCAAGTAGTCCAAAATGCTTTCCGTAGGTAGTTTCATGAAGCTTGACCCAATATTGCTGGGGTTCCACTGAAATCACTAAATGAACACATCTGCTTCCCCCAGGGAACCTGTTCTGGAATGGTCACTCCAAGGTAAAATCACCGGATAGTCCTCAAGTAGTCAAAAATGCAATCCGTAGACAATTTCATGAAGTTTGATATCCATATTGCTGGGGTTCTACCAAAATCACTAAATGGCCACATCCGTTCCACCGGTGAACCTGTCCCGAAATGGGCACTCCAAGGTAGAATCACAGGAGAATCATCGAATAGTCACAAATGCTTTCCGTAGGCAATTTCATGAAGCTCGATATTCATATTGCTGAGGTTCTACCGAAATCACTAAATGGCCACATCCGCTTCCCAGGGGAATCTGTTCCGGAATGGCCACTCCAAGGTACTATTACCAGGTAATCTCAAGTATTCAAAAATGCAATCCGTAGGCAATTTCATGAAGTTTGATACCCATATTGCTGGGGTTCTACCGAAATCACTAAATGGCCACATCCGCTTTCTCAGGGGAATCTGATCCGGAATGGCCACTCCAAGGTAAAATAACCAAATAGTCCTCAAGTAGTCAAAAATGCAATCCGTAGGCAATTTCATGAAGTTTGATACCCATATTGCTGGGGTTCTACCGAAATCACTAAATGGCCACATCCGCTTTCTCAGGGGAATCTGTTCCGGAATGGCCACTCCAAGGTAAAATTACCAGATAGTCCTCAAGTAGTCAAAAATGCAATCCGTAGGCAATTTCATGAAGTTTGATACCCATATTGCTGGGGTTCTGCCGAAATCAAGAAATGGCCATTTACGGTTCCATGGTGAACCACGGGAACCCATGGAATCCCACGGGGAGTCTGTCTCAAATGGGCCACTTTATAGGAAACCCAACGGATAACCTAAGGTGGCTAGAAATAATATTCTGAGTGATTCCCGAATAAATACATGTTCATATTGTAGGAAGTGTGCTGAAATCCCCTGGTACTATCTTGTTTCAGGACATATCCCTAGAAATCCGGATTTCCCGGGAACCGTGCGGGTCCAAATGGTCAATTTCGTTCACAATCCGTAAATACATGAGTTACTGAATCGATTGGTGCCAAGAAATTTAAAATCGGTTGGAAATTAACAGAATTATGCGCATTTCAATTTGCGGGTACCCGGGTACCCTTGTCGGCCTGTTTAAGGGTAAAAAAATTCAAAGGCCCCTCCCCGCGCTCCCCCTCGCCAACTCAGACTTTTTTTCCACTTGATAACTACATGTCCCCAATTTATGAGATGTCACCGAGTTTCAGATCTCTACTATGAAGAAAACATATATTTCTCGACAAATAAACTTCAAAAAGGTACCCGGGTACCCTGTTGGCCACATCTGATTAGGAGCTCTACGTAGAACACATTCAGAATGAGCATCAGTTCGAGGTAGTAGTATATTAGATAGAAACACAGCTCCTTGAAAGGCCGAATATCGTAGATTTTTGTGTAGATCACTAGACACACTTCATAGTACGCGTAGAACATAACCAGAAGGGCTATCCTTGTAACGTAGTTCCAGTAAGCCGAATTCTCCGCCTCAGTATCCGAAATTGAACAGTACTGTTGAAAACGTTTGTAGAAGCGGACGTTCCTGTAGTTCGCGAAGATGTGAAGGTACAGCGTACTCAAGTTCAGGATGACCTGCATAGCAAACACGTAGGCCATAATTGAGTTCCCTAAGAACAACACATCCGGCCATAGAACGGCTAGTACCACTAAGGCCACACTTGGTAGGAGTATTTTGAACAGAAAACTGTAGAATCGGTCTCGTTTGTCGTACAGAAATGTTCTCTCCTCGGTATCGTAACAGTACGGAACGATGCCGAAGGTGTAGAATAAATTGATTTCCTTCATGGTGATGAGCAGACTGCGGTGACGTTACACAATTTATTGTCTATCAATAGATGATAATTAGTTCGACTTTCGCAGTGAAAGTCATTAATCTTGAGGTGTCCAAGCAAGTGACTAGTCGAGTCAACCTCATCAGCAATATAAAACGCTAGTGGTAAGGAAAATTACGTATACTTGCTCTAAGCTAATAGTCAGAAAACCGTTTTCCCAGTGCTTCAAAAGTGTTCTAGAATTGAGATTCTAAATTCAAAATGAATTTTGCAGATACGGAGAACAAAACTACTTAGACTAAGACGAAGTAAATACATGGCTGTAGGTAAATGCAGAGTCTGGCCTAATGCTTGCGGTACAGCAATGTGACAACAATGTTTCTTGTGATTTGTAGAGTTATACAAATAGAAAAAATCTAAGGACTTGAATCCACATCTGATGTGAAATCATTCTGTTACCTACTAGGTAAGCATAAGCATGATTTATAATGGTCTACCCCGTTTAGTATTATGCCATTTGGCATATTTCTAAATGTAAGATGTGTGAAGCTGAATATAATAGTTAACCCAAACAACACAGAGAACAGACATCCAAGTCCAGTTCAAAAACTGTGTAAGGAATTTAACGATCATTTGAAATCGGCAACACAAGTGGCAATAGTGTGGCGCTGCAATCGGTTGATTTCCCATACTAATTTAATTCACCACTTGAAATGTTTCAATTCATCACTGACTGTGGCAATATGGAATAGAGTTAATAAACTATAGAGGAAGAATGTCGCTGGCGTCGCCGCCGCAACATCTCTTGCTGGCGAAGATAGGGAGGGATATAAGTACATACATACATTTATTTGTTCAACATCATTAAGACAAGACATAATCAACAATAGTACGCCACAATACTCGGTTTGTGGCTGCCGGTCTCCATCCTCGGTCGCGCCCAATGCTCGCCAAGTCACGCTCCACCTGGTCCGCCCATCGTGCTCTCTGCGCTCCACGCCTTCTTGTGCCAACCGGATCCGTTGCAAACACCAGCTTTGCAGGGTTGTTGTCCGGCATTCTTGCAACATGCCCTGCCCACCGTATCCTTCCGGCTTTGGCCACCTTCTGGATGCTGGGTTCGCCGTAAAGTGCAGCGAGCTCGTGGTTCATCCTTCTCCGCCCCACACCGTTCTCCTGCACACCGCCGAAGATCGTTCTTAGCACGCGTCGCTCGAAAACTCCGAGTGCTTGTAGGTCCTCCTCGAGCATGGTCCATGTCTCGTGCCCGTAGAGGATCACCGGTCTTATTAGCGTTTTGTACATGGTGCATTTGGTGCGTGGGTGAATCTTTTTCGACCGCAGTTTCTTCTGGAGCCCGTAGTAGGCCCGACTTCCGCTGATGATGCGCCTCCGAATTTCACGGCTCACGTTGTTGTCAGCCGTCAGTAAGGATCCGAGGTAGACGAATTCCTCCACCACCTCGAAAGTATCCCCGTCTATCGTAACATTACTACCCAGACGGATCCGGTCGTGTTCGGTTCCGCCTACCAGCATGTACTTTGTTTTTGAGGCATTAACCACCAGTCCGACCTTTGCTGCTTCGCGTTTCAGGCGGGTGTACAGTTCTGCCACCGTTCCAAATGTTCTAGCGATAATGTCCATGTCGTCCGCAAAGCACACAAATTGACCGGATTTTGTGAAAATCGTTTCCCGGCTGTTGAGCCCGGCTCGTCGCATCACACCTTCCAGCGCGATGTTGAAGAGTAGACATGAGAGTCCGTCACCTTGTCGCAGTCCCCGGCGAGATACGAATGAACTGGATAGTTCACCCGAAACCCTTACGCAGTTTTGCACACCGTCCATCGTTGCTTTAATCAGTCTAGTCAGCTTCCCAGGAAAGCCGTTTTCGTCCATGATTCTCCATAGCTCTGCGCGGTCGATACTGTCGTATGCCGCTTTGAAGTCGATGAACAGGTGATGCGTTGGGACCTGGTATTCACGGCATTTCTGGAGGATTTGCCGTACGGTAAAGATCTGGTCCGTTGTCGACGGCGCAGTATCATAACGTCCGAGGCCATAATGTCCCAGGGCTTTATGGCGCGTTTTTCTGGGGCATAACGTCCAAATGTAAAGGTGCGCCACTAAGTCCTAGGTAAGAAGGCACATTGTATATTATGACGCATCTAAGTTTTCGGACGTTATTTCGCAAAAAAAAAAACGCGCCATGATGACCCGGATATTATGGCCTCGGACGTTATGATCCGGCCCCACGTGAAGCCGGCTTGATAACTTCCCACGAACTCATTTGTTTTAGGTGACAGACGACGGAAGATGATCTGGGATAGCACTTTGTAGGCAGCATTCAAAATAGTGATCGCCCTGAAGTTCTCACGTTCCAAATGGTCGCCTTTCTTGTGAATGGGGCAGATTACCCCTTCCTTCCACTCCTCCGGTAGCTGTTCGGTTTCCCAGATCCTGACTATCAGCCGACGCAGACAGGTGTCCAACTTTTCTGGACCCACCTTGATGAGTTCAGCTGCGATACCATCCTTACCAGCTGCTTTGTTGGTTTTGAGCTGGTGAATGGCATCCTTAACTTCCCTCAGCGTGGGAGTTGGTTCATTTCCGTCCTCCGCTGCACTGGCGTCGTCGTTCCTTCCGTTGCCGTGGGCTCCCGTGCCTACGTTCTCCACGCCGTTCAGGTGCTGATCGAAGTGCTGCTTCCACCTTTCGATCACCTCACGTCCGTCCGTCAAGAGGCCTCCGTCTTTATCCCTGCATATTTCGGCTCGCGGCACGAAGCCGTGGCGGGATGCATTGAGCTTCTGATAGAACTTCCGTGTTTCTTGGGAACGGCACAGCAGTTCCATTTCTTCACACTCCGCTTCTTCCAGGCGGCGCTTTTTCTCCCGAAAGAGGCGGGTCTGCTGTTTCCGCTTCTGTTTGTAACGTTCCACGTTCTGTCGAGTCCCTTGCTGCAGCATTACCGCCCTCGCTGCGTTCTTCTCCTCCAAAACCGTTCTGCACTCTTCGTCGAACCATTCGTTCCGTCGATTCCGTTCCACGTACCCGATGGTGCTCTCAGCTGCGTCGTTGATGGCTGCTTTCACTGTACTCCAGCAGTCCTCTAGAGGGGCCTCATCGAGCTCGCCCTCGTCTGGCAACGCGGCTTCGAGATTCTGCGCGTATGCTGAGGCGACATCCGGTTGTTTCAGTCGCTCTAGGTTGTACCGTGGCGGTCGCCGGTACCGTACATTGTTGATGACGGAGAGTTTTGGGCGCAGTTTGACCATCACCAGATAGTGGTCGGAGTCGATGTTGGCGCCACGATAGGTCCTGACGTCGATAATGTCGGAGAAGTGCCGTCCGTCAATCAGAACGTGGTCGATTTGAGATTCCAGGAGGGATATAAGTGTCAAAGCTAAATAGTATGCAGTTTGACAGATAGGTACCCGGCATGTTTGCGAACGAGAACAAAGGGAACAGCACAACATTCGTCCTATATAGTTTATTAACTCTATTCAATATGGTGTTTGGTTGCGTTAGTGTTGTCATCGTGTATTGGTTTGCAACCTTACTCAAGTAAAGATTCAAATCCTTACAAAACTTTCAGAATGAAATTTGTTCTATCCTGGATGTCTGTTCTCTGTGCCCAAACAATTAACAATTCTACAGCCTAAGTTCCCACCCCCTTTTTAAAATTTTCTCGCGTCAAAAATGAATCTATGCACATGCATTTTTAACATCGATGCAAACTTATAAATTGCGTGGAATGTCTATGTTATATATTTCAAAACTACAGATATTGACGCGAAAAATTTCACATGAAAATGATTTATTGTTATGCCAAGCGATTATTATGCCAAACGGGTAGACCCGACTTATAAACATTATATTGTACACATCACGCTTGCATGATTTTAGTTTTATGGTTTTTAATCTAGAATAACATAATATCAAGCCAAGGAATTGCAAATCCATGGACTAAGTAAGGGGCTGTCCATTAATTACGTAAGGGTTTATAGGGGGAGGGGGGGTTTGAGAAATCTTACGCGCCATACAAAAATATTTGGCTTTCCATACAAAAAATCTTACAAGGGGGGAGGGGGTGTCGAAAAATCGCAAAAAAATCCCTTACGTAATTAATGGATAGCCCCTAACCGATGTTCCGGAACTGATTCCGGTAAGATATGAGGAGGAAATTTCTAGAAGCTCATATACTGCTATCGTCCTCCTCTCCTCTTCTTGGCGTAACGTCCTCACTGGGACAAAGCCTGCTTCTCAGCTTAGTGTTCTATGAGCACTTCCACAGTTTATAACTGAGAGCTTCCTCTGCCAATGACCACTTTGCATGTGTATATCGTGTGGCAGGCACGAAGATACTCTATGCCCAAGGAAGTCAAGGAAATTTCCTTTACGAAAAGATCCTGGACCGACCGGGAATCGATCCCGTCACCCTCAGCATGGTCATGCTGAATACCCGTGCGTTTACCGCCTCGACTATATGGGCCCCTGTACTGCTACTGCTATCGTGTGGTTATTCAAAATTCATGTTTTTTTAAATATATGTAAATTTTAAATAAACTTTAACTCTAGGAGTTGCTCGGAAAATCTTTTTGAAATCATTCCTATACGGATAATGTTCATAAAATTTCTAAGAGGAAACCTCTCCTCGAAATGCTCCGTCACGATTTTTTTTTCTGGAGGTATTGCAGATGCAAGATTTTAGCAGAACTTCCTCCTACCTACGATCTGTTTTGAGTGTTTTTCCAGGAATCCCTTCGGAGATTTTTAGAAACATTGCTCTTGGGATTCACCAGGAATTCTGCTGGAAATTTCTCAAAAGATTGTTTCAAGAACATATCGCGATTTCACGAGGTTTATCCAGGATTTCTTCCAGGGGCTCCTTCAGAAATTTAACTTGGCACTCCCTCAGAAATTTCTCCTAGGATTCTTTTAGAAATTCTTTCAGTGACTCCTTCGAAAATTCCTTCAAGAATCATACATAACCACACAGAATCATTCAGAAATTTATACAGGGGAAAAATTTCTTCAGAAATAGTTCAAATATTTTTCGTTCGAATCTGTTTTTTTAGATTCCTTTAGAAATTTCTCAAAAGATTCTTCTGGGAGTTCCTCCAAGCGTTTGTCCGGTGATTCCTTCGAAAAAGCTATTTATTGCAAATCTAGAGACGTCTTTTCTAGATCCACCAGTGATTCTCTCAAAAATTCCTCCTGGAATTTCTCCAGATATTCTTGCACGAACTGCTCCGGAGCTTGTTCCAGATATATCTCTTTGTATTCTTCCCTTGAAATTCTCGCAGTGATGTTTTTCAAAAACTCCAAAAGGAATTTTTCTTTGAGATTTCTTCAAGGATCCCTCTAGAAAATTCTCGAGAGATTGCTTCTGAAGTTTAAATATATTCCTGTAGGAATGTTTTCTAAAAAAAATCCCTCCGAAGATTCCTCCATAAAATCTTTTGAAAATTCCTGAAAAAATTCAGTGTTTTTCCTGCAATCCCTAGTATTCTTCCAAACTTTCACAAGAAGTTCTTTTCGTTCTTCCTGCAGGGTTATCTTCAGAAGTTCCTCCAGGCATTCTTTCAGAAACTTTTTCAGAAATTTCTCCAAAAAATCTCTCAGGTTTTTATGAATGTTTTCTAGGAATGATTGCTTGGTAACTCTTGGCGTGGAATGGTCTTGACGAATTATCCCTTATTATTTTTTTGGAATTCCTCCTGAATGTTCTCAAAAAATGTCTATGGGTTCCTACAGAAATTTCACCAGGGTGTTTTTTTTTCAGAAATTGCTTCAAGGATTTTTGTCCATCAATCCCTTCAGAAATTTCTTAAGATATTATTCTAGTAATGTTCCATGTGCTCATGGATTCTTTTATAGAATTCCAAGAGGGTTACCTTCAGAAGTCCTTTCAAAGATTATCCCAGGATTTTTTGCTACAATCTCTGCTGCGATTCCTTCGGAGGTATCTCCAGGAGTTCCACAAGATATATACCAGGAATTTCTTCGGAATATCCTCCAGGTATTACTTCAGAAATTGTAGGCTTCGTGGCCATGCGGTTACCCGACCAGGTAATAACAAAGTTATAACAACCGTTGTTAGAAATAACAGAAGTTGATATAATTTTGTTGTAAGGATTTTTATAGGAGAATAATCATAGCAAAATCGTAAAAAAAATTGTTATAATTTGAGAAACAAAATTATAACACAACTTGTTTTATTTATTCAAACAGATGTATAGCAACTTTTGTTATATTACGCATTATAATATAATGGCTCCTAACATAATTTCGTAACACGTTTAGTGCAATAATGTTTGTTATATTTTTTGTAACAAAATTATTTCAGAATTCGAAAGATTTTTTGTGTTGTACTGAAAAAGGTTGATAATTTTTGTTATTTTGGTCCCCCGAGCCAAGAGATTTATAACAAAACTTGTAACAAATTTCTTTTGAAATATAAAACAGAACTTGTTATAATTTTGTTATGATCTCGCATGTTTAGTCTAACAAAATTTGATATAATCTTGTTATGATTGTATCTCAACTTGTAATATTTTTGTTCAAATTGGAACGAGTTTTGTTAGATTTGTGGTTATTTTAACTACTAACGGTACATGCTTTATAACAACCGTTGTTACAAAAATCATTGTAACAAAATAACACAACCTGTAATAATTTTGTTATTCCCATCTAGTTGGGTAGGGGCGTCAATCGTCTGGCCGTTTCGTAAGCCTCGGAGTGTGCGGTCGATTCCCGCTTCAGTCGGTGAAAACTTTTCATCAAACGGAAAATTCTCCACTGGACCGTTGAATGTTTCATGTGTTGTCCGTTGTCTCACGTTAGTGATCGTTCAGTAAGGGCAACTTATGGTCTTTTTATGTAAAGAATGCATTCACTACTTCCTTCAGAAATTTCCCTGGGGATTCCTGTAGGGATTTGTCCGGAGATTTTTTCAGGAAATAATGCGGATATTTCCGCAAGAATTCTTACACATATGCTTGCGGAAACTCATCTGAATATTTTTGTAGGTATTTCATGATTCATAATCATAATTCATCCAGAGATTCCTTCTCCAGAAGCTCCTCCAGGCACTCTTGCGGGGATACCTGCATGACTTCTTACAACTAAGGATGCTCTCATAAATTACTTAAAAAATCCTCCAGGCATTATTCCTTAAAATTTCTCTGGGAATTCTTTTAGCAAATTCACAATAGTTCATTCTATGTGTCTTATGGGGTTTCTCCAGAAGTTTCTTTAGTTATTCCTCCTGGGATTATTGCTTCATAAACTTCATCCTGCCAAGACTTTCAACAGTTTTTTTTTTGAAAAATTCTTTCGGGAATCCTTCAGGATTTTCTGTAGGGATTATCTCTGGAGTTCTGTACATTGAGCTGAAAAAGTTCAATACATATTGTGCAATTTTGGAGAGCTTCGCCCCACAACTGCATCAGAAGCTGGCGCCTATGCTTACCTTATTGGTGCATTGTCCCACTTCATAGCACAAACAGCCCAATCCGCCCATGTGGCAGCAGATTTGTCCAATCTGCAGAGCAATATCGTTGATGTCATACCATAGCGAGGTTATCTGCCGCCCATCCAACCACTGGATCGTAAAATACACCATCGACGACGTGGTTAGAAACGTACTCACGCTCGCAAAGAGCAGTCTCGGGTAGAGGATGTGTGAAAGTTCATTTTTTCTGTTAGTGTATGCATAGAACTTTTTTCTAACGTGTGAGGAATCGGCATTTTTCTTTCTATGTGTGGAAAAATGTATCAAATCGGTTAAAAAATACCGCAAGTATTGAAAAACGGTTCCTAAGTAGAGCGCATATAGTACCAAGAGACACTCTAGAAAAAAGTAGATGAAATAGTAAATCATCATGGATAAACTTGAGCCATCTGCGACAAAACGATAACCTAGAACAACTTCCATATAAGTATAGAAAAGTACTGAACTGCATATCTTGAATGCAGATGTTCTACAAATAAAGCGCTCCGTCTTAGAAGAAGTTGTTTGATAAACGCTTTGCAGATGCTTGTAGAACCGAGCATTGTAGTAGCTGTCGAAGACGGCAACGTAAACGGCCGCGATGACAAAAACCATTTGCGTAACGTAGGAATTGCTCCACACTTTGCCGGATATGAACACTTCGTCGGTGGCAATCACGCCGCACAACCATAGAACTATGTTCGGTATCACCACTTTAAGAAGTAATCCTTGAATTTGTTCTTGCCTGTTGAGAACATATTTCCCGGTTTTTGTATCGTATCGATACGGGATGATACCGAAAGTGTAGAACAAATTTGTTTCCTTCATTGAACCAGACTAAATGTAACGAATTGAAAATAGGTGCAACCTAATCGATTGGCCTCAAAATGTTTTCTTTAATGTCTGGAACCCCAATATAGACATCAAATATGGGAATAACGATTACGCAACGTTTAGACATAATATGATATGTGCATGACGCTGTCGTCACTGAAGCTACAGCTGTAACCTTAAATGTGTACGTTTAGGTTAACAGTTATCCTTCTTGTTACCAACCTCATTTCAGTAATTTATTTAGCAGGATAACATCTATAGGAACCGATATATTGATACAACAAATGTCACTAAACTCCGGAACCACCAAGAAGGCATTGCTTCGAGAGGGGATAGTACACATCGCACCCTCAAGGTAGCCTGCAGCCACGAACATCGATGATTCGCTTTGGAGAGTCTACGTCTACCAAGGTAGCATGCTGACACTTAGCCTGTTTCCCGAATGGTCCTCACCAGTCTATGTGTCCTCGGAAGGCGGGCAGTATCTTTCAGCTAGCACCAGAAGGAGTTGCTGGCAATGCGATCTCCATCTGCCCCGGCCCTTAACGAGGGACCCCTCTCCAATCGTGGGCTCAGATCCAATCCAGTTGACCGACGCCATGTGGCAGCAGAGACAGAAGTCCTGGAGCTTGATGAGCCCCCCTCCTGCAAGTCAGTCGTGTAGTTACCGGCTAAGAATAGAACTACGGATGACCTGTTTCGGTGGTAAGAGTCCACCAAACGGAGTCATCCCAACTCAAGGCGTCAAGCGACCCGTTCTGAGGAATGCGTGATCGAGGCTCGATCGTTAACGGAGACTGTGGGTACCACATTAATTTGTCCCTCACCGCGTTAATTCGGGGCTCTGGCGTGGTGGACCTATTTTTCCGTGCAACTCGTGGATTAATATGTGCAGTAATAATCTAAACAAAAAGGCAATAGTGGTAGTGGAGAGGTTAACCCCTTCGCAAGAAGCGCTTTAACTAGGTCTTCCTTAAGGAGAGCAGTAATCCCATTTCCTCAACGGCAAGCATGTAGAGAGAGGCAACGGATGGAGCGTAGTTGATGAGGGCCTCTCTGCGATGAAGGTGGTTGCGCTGCAGATTGACTTCACCATTGACTTTGCGTACACGGAGAAACTGAAAAACTCAAAATTAGGTACTTTTAAACTCAATTTTGAGTTCTTTTTCATCTCCCTTTTCATGCGCTCTTTCTGTTGTTGTCAGAGAGTGAAGAGAGAAACAGCCCAACTTTTGCAGTTCCGTGCGTCAAGCCAAAATTGAGTTTCTAGCACAGTACTCAAATTTGAGTGAATACAACCTAGTCAAAATTTCGGTTGGGTGGAAAAAACTTAAAATTAGGTATTTTTTTCACATGGAAGCAAGCGGGAACAACCCAACAAAAACATCGATTCCATCAACTCAAAATTGGCTTGACGCACGCAACCCCGAAGTTGGGTGGAAAGAACTTACTTTTGGGTAGTTTCGTCTCTCCGTGTATGACAACTCTGGCGCTGGCAGAACCCGTGAAGCTGAAGTTAAGAAGTCTACCCAGATGAAGGCCTTCGCATTCACTGGTAGCCATAAAAGTACTGATGGAGTACTTAAGTAGTACAGATCTAACATTACTTAACATAGGCAACCGCCCAACCTTCATGGTATCTGCTAGAGAGGAAGTGTTAGACATAACGCTTTGCTCTAGTAGAATTAGTCACGAGTTGACCAATTGGCATGTGTCAGATGAAAAATCTTCATCTGACCATCGCTACATCTTTTTTGAACATTTAAATGTTACTTCGCAAACATTGCGTTTCAGGAATCCCCGGTCAACAAACTGGGATCTTTTTACTGATTTGGTTGCGGCCAAATTTCATGGATACTCACCATCCATTGACACTCCAAGTGATTTAGATGATGCCGTTGATACCATAACGACCTTCATGAAGAAGCATGCCCTCTACGGTCTGTGAAGATCACAAGAGGAACCCCTTGGTGGAACTCTGATCTGGCGAAACTCAGGAAACAATGTAGAAAGAGTTGGAACAGACGACGTTCGGCAGGTTCGGAGGCTTTCAGGTCGGCTCGCAAGACCTACAGGAAAGCTCTCCGGTCTGCTGAACGATCCGGCTGGAAAAACCTTTGTACAAATGTTTCCAGTTTGAGTGAAGTCAGTCGGTTAAATAAAATCCTTGCGAAATCACAGGATTTCCGAGTGAACGAACTTCGTTTGCCAAATGGCGATCTGACTTCCTCTAATGTTCTAGAGTGCTTATTCAGCACACACTTCCCTGGATGTGTGGATATTACATCTTCGGATGAACCTGATGTCTTTTCTTGAAGTTACGATTCCCTGGCTTCGGCTCGGAGCATTGTAACTATAGAATCGATTGAGTGGGCACTTAATAGCTTTGCTCCTTTCAAATCTCCTGGGGCAGATGGGACTTATCCTATTTTGCTTCAGAAGCGATTTGATCATTTCAAACATGTTTTGAAAAAAAATACTTTTTTGCACCCTGTAGTGTGAAGTGTGTCGTATGAAGAAGCAAAGAGTTTCAGACCTATCAGTTTGACCTCTTTTCTTCTGAAATGCTTAGAACGCATTGTGGATCATCACATCCGTGATGTTCATCTGGCCAACGTGCCTCTTCATGTGAACCAACATGCCTACCAAACTGGTAAGTCCACTGTGACTCTTTTACACAAGTTTGTTTACGATATCGAGAAAGCATTCGCTCAAAAGCAGTCTTGTCTGGGTGTTTTCTTAGATATCGAGGGTGCCTTTGACAACGAACCTTTCGATGCCATATTGGAAGCCGCACGGGGTCATGGTATATCTCCAATGATTTCCAATTGGATTCATCAAATGCTCAAAACCGATATCTCTTCTCGACATTGCGTCTAGCAGGGATTAGGAAATTGAGTGTTTGTGGGTGCCTCCAAGGGGGAGTCTTGTCACCGCTTTTGTGGAATCTCGTAGCAGATACGCTATTGAGGCAACTCAATAATAGCGGTTTTCCTACTTAGGGTTTTGCCGACGACTACCTATAGCATTGTTAGTTGGTATGTGTATCACCACCCTTTTCGACCTGATGCAAAGCGCCCTTCAGGTAGTTGAGGGTTGGTGTCGCCAATATGGCCTTTCGGTGAATCCGAGTAAAACATCTATTGTTCTTTTTACGGAAAGACGAAACCGTAATGGCGTTCGACATTTGCGTCTCTTTGATTCTGAAATCGATGTGACTGAACAGGCAAAGTACGTTGGAGTGATTCTTGATTCCAAACTTTCCTGGACACCTCACATTGAGTTCAGAATCAAGAAAGCTTGTATAGCTTTAGGGCAATGCCGGCGAACCTTTGGTACAACTTGGGGTCTAAACCCCAAGTATATCAAATGGATTTACACAACTGTGGTTCGACCAATATTGGCCTATGGATGGTCTTGTGTGGTAGCAAAAGGGCGAAATGAAAACGGTCCAATCAAAATTAGGCCATCTCCAAAGAATGTGCTTAATGGCGATGTCTGGAGCGTTCTCTTCAACTCCCACGGCAGCACTCGAAGTTCTCTTTGACGTTGCTGCACTACACATTCATCTCAAACAAGAAGCACTTTCTTGCACTTACCGTCTACAGGTACTCGGTCTACTAGAGGAAACTCCTGTGAACCGCACATCAACACACACCTCGTTGTTTCCACTTTTGGTGAATTGGGACAAAATTGTCCTTGCTCCAAGTGATCTTACAATTACTTGTAATTTTTCATATAGGACATTTTACACGAAATTTCCTTCCCGGGAAGAGTGGACATCTGGATATCTGGAAAGAAGTATTTCAGACGGCATCGTATGTTACACTGATGGTTCCCTTCTCGAAGGTCGAGCAGGTGCTGGTGTTTATTCTCGTGAGCTAAGGCTGTATCAGTCAGTCCTGCAAAATATCAGTCTCAGTGCCTGTTTTTCAGCCGAAAATGAATGACTGCGGCGGTCGTTTTCAGTTCCTCGATGTGAGAACTGACAGAGTCCGAGAGCTCCATTCGTGAGCGACCCAACAAGATCAATTCCCAATCATCCACACACTACTCATGCTGAAAGGGCATTCGTCTCAAGCGGTGGCTTGTGAGAGTGAGTGCCCTATACGCTACCACGGGTGAAAACACTCAACTACAGAAAATTGAATGGAAATTTAGCCCTGTCAGCTCTCGCTTTCAGCACGCTGCGTGCGAGTGTGAGTACCTATTTCATTTCGCTCCCGTGTTGCTGATCGGAAAACAACAATGACAGGAAAACCAAAACAGAGAAAATGAAAAAAGAAAAATATCGCTATCATAAGGGCCTGTCGAAAAATTGCAACACTGGTATCAGTCTTACTCACTTGGTAGACACTGCACCGTTTTTCAAGCCGAAATCTTTGCTCATATGTGCGGAGTGCAATCACCACTTCAGCAGCACGTAATGGGCAAAGTAATATACTTCTGTTCAGATAGCCAGGCCGCTATTAAAGCACTTGCTTCGGCCAACTCCAGGTCGAAGATAGTTATCGCTTGTCGAACTCAAATCGAGGAGCTGAATTCAGCAAACGCTGTTCACACGTTTTCCAAGTTTAAAAACGCTGTATCTCTGGAACGACGAAAAAGACCTCGGGGAGTTAAGCTTTTTCGACTGGAAAATGTCTGATAAACACGATGGAATCAAAATTTTCAAAATCGAAATATACTCATTCGACGAAAAATCGATTTAAAATTTTAAAATTGAAAAATGAAGGTTAAAAATGTGTATACCTATGTAATAGTTTAAAAGCTATAAATTTAGGAAAGGATGGGAAAACTTGGATTTTCTTGTATTGGCAAAGACGAGGGTGCTGCCACGGGCCGAGGGGTGATCCGATCGGCACCAAAATTTGGATTTTTTCTTCCTCCAATTAGACAAACATTCCAACAAAATTTGGTCAAAATCCGTGATAGTCGATAACACGTTTTTACTTTTCTCGGTCACTTCATACTTATTTTAAGTTTTTCAATAACTTCAGGCTCTATGCATGATCTTTTGACGGAAAAGCTAGTTTTTCCATCCAAATAGCCAATAAAACTTTTCAATTACCTGATTCATGCACTGATGGGCTTCGTAGCACACCGAGAACAGTCCAATCAGCTGAATCACGCTGCCAGCTAAACCGAGCAGCATCACGTTCATTTCCAAAACGCCGTGACGATACACCTGCAGTTGATCCACAAAAATAAAGATGAGTACCGAGGAAACCACGTACGTGTTGGTTGTCATCTGGATCAAGCGAAAGGACATCCTTTTGGAAAGTAGTTCTTTCTGTCGCAAGTACAGACCGTACCGCTTCGATTGGTCTCGGTTTCTCATTTCGGCAATACTCTGCATGAGTTCCTGCATCGCTACGAATAAACACGCTATGTAGAGCATGTTCATTATGAGTACCATTTCCAAGTAGTAGTAGGATACGAAGAAAAATAACTCATCGAGTTCTTCGTTGTACAGCACCACGAAAGTGTATTGATTGGACTGATAGTAAACGTAGAATAAAAACAGAACTGTCACTTTCGCCATGGTTTTCCGGCTAATTCTGGATGCTGTCTTTCCACACGCGTGGGTACAAATGTTCATCAGCTTGATATGAAAGTTGGCGTCGTAATAATTGTCGGAGATGTTCACAAACAGTGTGATCACTGATATGAACAACCTTAGGATGTACACAATGCGCCAAAATCGAACATCACGAAATAGTAACGCACGTATCACATAACCAAGCGTGAACATGGCCGTACTGGGAGCGAAAACAAAGAATAGCAGTTGAAATGCGTTTCGCGTAGTCTGTTTTCTTACGAAGGTATTACTAGTCGTATTGAAGTAGTATGGAATAATTCCGAAGAAATGGAACAGATTGATTGCGTTCATGATTGATTTCAAACTAGCTGGTCTGTCCTTAAACTTTGGGGGAAGCACGTGGAAAGAGTATCCAAATATTTACAGTCCTTTTAATGGGGGATTATTCATTGACGATTATTATTGTGTTTAGACATGCGGTGACATAAGATGGTCAAACAAAATCTGAATGGATAAAAGTCAGAGGATTGTTAAATGAATGAGGCGTTTGTGCGGACAATTTTCCGAATACTGTGATGACGCCCGGTGAATGACACATGTTCGTCAACCACAAGGTTATCGATTTTATCTATTATTTATGTTCAAGGCTTTAACAAGGCTGTTTTGACCCGCTAAGGTTTTTAGATTTTTAAGTAAGTAAGTACCTAGTAATTAAGTAGAGTACGCGTATTCAGTTTTCAAGCACATAACGTGTTCTACAGTAGAAATATGGTGTCCGTCCATTTGGCCGAATGCCGTTTGGCCGAAAGGGTCGTTTGGCCGAATGCCGCGCCGTTTGGCCGAATTATTGTCAAAAGGATTTGGAGGCGTGGGCAAACTGTGGATAACATTCTAGCTGTTAATATAATCATGTCAGTTCTTTTTTTTTTTTTTTTTTTTTTTTTTTTTTTTTTTTTTTTTTTTTTTTTACCCGTAACGTGGGTAGATCACCTTCTAATGGTGCGTTACGGCGTAAGATCTACCATAACAAATTTTGATTTCGTAATTCTCCAGCTCGAATAATTTAAATGCAGGAAAATTACAAGACCAAAATTTGTTTTTTTTTTTTTTTAATGTTTTGTTTTATTCTTGTATTTTCACTACTAATACTCCATTTGTTTTAATATTATCGCTTGATTTAAACTATAACTTCAATATAATAACTATTTGTTTCAGCGCTGTTCAGGTAAATAAAGTTGTAATTATATATCATAATAATATTTATTATTTCAGGTAAAATCAGGTAATTGGTCAACTATATAATTAATTATATTTAAATTACATGATACATGGGATTTTGGGAGGGGTAGCCTAAGGAAGCTAAATGAACTGGTTTCTGGACAAATGTTCGTGGGGTGACCAGACTTTGTCACGAGATAACAACCATCGTGTTGTCTTCCGAAGGTTTCCAGTGAATTTAGCTTACCCTGCTACAACAAACCATCAGGTAGATCATTCCCTTCTGGTATGACTCTGCAGCCATAGGTAATCCTTGCGCTGATGGTGGGTACACAATCATCATCATCTCAGTTCTTTTTTTTTTAATCATAGGATATTCTTTCTAGTTTTTCCATCGAAGGATTAGTTGGCGTTGAAACTGAGAATATTTCTGTCAAAGATTTTTCCTTCTTTGAATCATTGGTTGTTCTTTCGAGTTATACTGAAAAGAAATCAGTGGCAAGATCATTTACGTCCATCGTACCTTTTTCGGCCAAACGGCATTCGGCCAAATGGCATTCGGCCAAATGACCCGGAACCTAGAAATATGTATAGTTTGATGTTGATAAGACTGGTTGATAAATGCTGAGTCATGCGTGCCATTGGTACTTCACTATCCTGTGCACGCACAGAAATAAATTATTAGCACAACTCAATTCTAGTTTACATCATCCAGTTTTTTATATTGTCGCTATACAAACTGATTTCTAGTTTAACCCTTTGGAGCCGGATTGTTTTGTCTTCGCTGCCGCAACTTCACTGGCCTCTAATATGTTTCTTATGCTCGGTTTCATCACCGGGGTCATATTAACTTCTGCGGGCTACAAAGGGTCAAACTGAACTGCTTCATTGTTTGACAATACAAATATTTTCATTTATCGACAATTTGTTAGGATAAACAGAAATTTGGTAATTTCAACGGGTTCAACATAAAATTAAAGAGTGTTTTGAATGACTGTACTTTTGCCATCAATGAGTAGTACGCAGATCGCAAGAAAATGCTTGGTCTATCTCGATGCATGGAAAATTCAGGCAAGGATTCGCTGAAGAAATTAGCAAATTCAGCAACCGTTGTATTTTCCTTGACTGCATTACGGAGCTGAGAAAAAACGTCAAAACAAATGAAGCTTGCTGTAAAAAATCTTGACCATTCTTGTCAAGAAAAAATAATGCAGTGAGCGGTTCCGTTTGAGGTCCAGCATAATAGGGTAATTCTGGAGCTCGATTTGAAAAGGTCGTATGTGTTTTTGTCGATTAAAAATTCGATCAGTTGGATTCGCTTATTATAGCAAAAACCGTTGAAATTGAACAAAGTTGATATATACAGCAGAATCATCACAAAACAGGCTTTCCGTTCCATCATTTAAAGTCTCCAAAATATCTTCCACATTGCTGCAATATCTAAAATAAACTGATCGAATTTTATATCGACAAATGTACATACGACCTATTCAAATCGAGCTCCAGAATTCGCCAATTGTTGAACCACAGAGAAACAGACGTATCACTTGGAACAAAATGCGATTGAAATCATCGTCAGAAATGTATAATCGCCCAATGCTAATTACGCTGTATTTTGCAATCCCACTGAGTAGATGGCGGTAGTGAGCAAACGTCAAACAGGACCAAAAACGATGCGAGCGCCGCGAACTACATACATAATATTTGATTAAACCGTTAAAAAGGGAAACGATGGAAAGTGGGTAGTCGTGGACCACCATTGAGACGTCTGTTTGTGCTTGAACAGTTAGCTCTGGAATTTTCCTTTTTATTTGCTTTTCCGTGCCCAATTTCATGGAAATAGAAAAACATCCAATGATCGTCTAGATCTATAGCAATTTCTTACATTTCCCACTGAATTACAATTCCCTCAAATTCCATTTTCTAAGATCATTTAAAACATTTGTACCGGAAGTCGGGTACCCAAATGAAATAATTACTACTCGCCAAATTACAATGATACATATTGCCCATTTTACTGGCATTTTACCAGGTTAGCTGGTATGTCTGAAACATACTGGAAAAACTTGTAATTAGAAGGCACGAAATGTTGCTAATTGGCAAATTGAGAGATGAAATTTGTGCGGCTTCGGAGTCAGTTTGGCTTTCTATTCCGCAGAACCATTACCTGTTCTGTGGCTTAGTTGGTTAAAGCGCCGGTCTAGCGAATACGGAGTCGTGGGTTCGAATCCCACCAGAACGCGATTTTTTTCACAAATTTCATCTCTCAATTTGCCAATTAGCAACATTTCGTGCCTTCTAATTACAAGTCGCCAAATTAATTCTCGTTTTCATCACGCTTTTTTCTAACACATTGCGAAATCAACATGAACTATCACAGAAAGTAAAAATTTAGTTGCTGGGCTTTCAGGAGTGTTTCAGGGGATTTGAAACGCTATCTGTGAATTTTAAGGGATTTTAGGGGAGTTTCCGAGGTTTTCAAAGGATTTGAAGGGAGTTCCAGGGGGAATTCAGAGCCATTCCAGGGTATCCAAGGTTTCAGGGACGTTCGAGAGAGCATTCTAAGGTTTTCAAGGGGTTTCAGAGACGTTCCAGGTGATTTCAGTAGCGTTCCACGGGCTTCAGGGATGTTCCAGGGTGTTCCAGGGAGTGTTAAGGGAGTTTTAAGGAGCTTCAGAGTATTTCAAGGAGTTTTCCACGAACTAACGCAACTTTTATTCTCGCGATTTTGGTTTTCTTGCGGAGGGCATATCGCGTATACAAAGGTCCTTTAGATTTTTTTTTGCGCGCTTTCTCGAAGTTACGCAAATTTTTTTACACGTTTTTTTTTTTCGCGGACGCATCCATCGCGTAAAAACAGAAATGAGTGTATTGAAGACTAGGTATTGAAAAAAGGAATCATAAATTACATTACACTGGAATCAATTTTTATGCCATTGGCTAGGGGTTCATAAATTGAAACTGGCATAAAAAGAAGGGAAATTTGTGCATAATCAAATCAGGGCTGTAATGAACGAATCTAGTTTGCGTGAACAGGTTTTGCTTCTGAGCATTTATGATGAGTCCAAAGGGGATTTCCAGGAAGTTCTCAGAAAGCCCAACGAAAGGGTGTTGGTATCAGGGACTTTCAAAAGCATCTTGAGGGCGTTCTGTCAGGTTTCATTGGCGTCTTTTTGAATAGCATAAAGGGAATTTCAGAGAGCTTCAGGCATGTTTCAAGGGGTTTAACTTTTTTTTTCAAATTGGTTACGATGATTTCAAGGGCATTTCAATGGGATTACAGAGGCTTCAGGGGCATTTCGAAGCATTTCAGGTAGGGTCATGTCAGGGGGGGAGGGTTCAGGATCATTTTAGGATTTCAGGGGCATTTCACATGATTTCAAAGACATCATAATGAGATTATGCAGGTTTCAGGGTCGTTTAAAGACATTTTCGGGGCGTTCAAGGGTTTTCGTGAAGAGGTTTCTGAAAATCCCCCTTAAACCCCCTGGACCCCATGTAACCCATCTGTGATCCTCCGAAAGAACTGATGTGACTTCTAAAACCCGTCTATAATCCTCTGAAGCTTCCTGAAATGCCTCCGAAATTCTCCTTAAAAGCCAAAAGACAAATTCGAGATGCGACTTCGTCATATCTTTACTTGAAATGGCCTCGGAAAAGCCCCTAAAACCTGCTCTGAACATCAATGTCCCCGATCTGACCTCCAAGTATCCCCTTTAAACCCCTTTGGATCCCCTGAAACGCCCCTAAAACCTCCTAAAACGCCCCTGAGACTCCCTGAATGGCCCTAGAGATCCCCTGAATCCCCCTGAAACTTCCTGAATCTCTTGAAACGCCCCTGAGACCACCCTGAGAGGTTCATAAGACTGCCTGAAATACCCCTGAGACTAAATCAAGCACTCCTGAGACTTCCTACAATCTCTGAAATCCCCTGAGAGAACCCTGAAACCTCCTTAATCTCCTCCTGAGATTTCTTGGTACCCCGCTGAAGCCCCTTTTCGACCCTCTGAAACCTTCCTTCGATCGTTCCTATGAACGTCCCCTGGCCGCCGTTGCCATAGTTACCGTCATTATTACATTTTCTCATGCACAATATTGTAGGGCATAAAAAAGTTGCATAAATGGAAAGTGCATAAAAATAACCTGCATAAAAAAGGTTTAAGTCTTCAGAACAGCATTTTAAATTAATTCGTAATGGATCATATATTTTATATGATGAATCATTTGTTATGATGATGATTAATTAAATTTGTTTTCTTATGATTATGATTACTGATTAATGATTAAATTTCGAATGCAGTGTGATAAAAAATAATGGTTAATGATCAAACGATACATTTTTGTGATTATGATTAATGATTTTTGATTAATCTTAAGTTTATTAATCATTAATCATGAGTTTAATTTATGATTAATCATTACCGCTCTGGTTTCAGAAGCGTTATACAGGTTTTCAAGCGGTTTCAGGGGAATTTCAAGGCGTTTCAGAGGCATTACAGAAGGGTTTCAGAAGCGTTCTAGAGGTTTTCAATGTGTTTCCAGTGGATTTTAGTGGCATTCCAGGGGTTTTATGAATGTTCCAGGAGATTTCCTGCACATAAGTGGAACTCTGACTCAAAAATTTGGAGCCTTTATGATTGCTTGTCCTGATATAGTAAAGTATAAATTGTGAACTTTGTAAGCTTTGATCAAGAATACGTTATTTTAGCCTCGATTAAAAACGTAGATCGATATATGGATAGGTGGATGTGTTATTCAGTAGTTTTTAATCATTTTACGACTAAATGAGTAAGTGGATTGCCAGCAGCAAGTTTTGTGCCTGTCACAGCTGCCAATCTTCGTTTCTGTGGTCTTTGCTAAAACCAAAACTAGAATACTGCTTGGATCAGATGTTTTTTGTTTACCAATTTCAATGACAATTTGATGCCTTCTATATTAAATATACCAGTGCGATATTTTTCCCTTGCTCTGACTATAATGTTCCACTTATGGTATTGGTATGTCTTTCTTGGGTATTCCAGGGGATTTCATTGGGCGTTCCAGAGGTTTTGATGGACTTCAGGGGGTTTCAGGGGTATTCAAGGCGTTTCAGAAGTGTTCCAAGGAATCTCATGGAGTTTCAGGAGGGTTAAGGACGTTCCAAAGAGAAGAGTTTCAGGAGCGTTCCAGGGATGTTCTAGGGGTCTTAGGGGGTTGCAGAGCATTCCAGGAGATTTTGGAGGTGTCCCCTCAATCCAACAAAAACCCCTTCGGAATCGGAATGAAAATTACCGACCTAAACATCGACTCCATCAACTGTGAGTTGTGGATTCAGATTCCACCAGAACTACGTGGATTTTTCCGCAATTATTCTGCTTCAACTTTTTTTTTAGTTTGTCAAAAACTTTAGGCCAAGCCGGGAAAACTAGTTTTTTTTTTCAAATAACAAATCATGAATGAATAAAAATTTTCAATTACCTGGTTCATGCACTGATGGGCTTCGTAACACATCGAGAACAGTCCAACCATCTGTATCATGCTGCCTGCTAGACCGAGTAGCATTACATTCATTTCCAGGACACCGTGAGGGTACGCCTGCAGCTGGGTCACAAAAATAAAGATGAGTACCGACGAAACCACGTACGTGTTGGTTGTCATCTGGATCAAGCGAAAGGACATCTTTTTCGAAAGTATTTCCTTCTGGCGCAGGTACAGACCGTACCGCTTCGATTGGTCTCGGTTTCTCATTTCGGCAATACTCTTCATGAGTTCCTGCATAGCTACGAATAGACACGATATGTAGATCATGTTCATTATGAGTACCATTTCCAAGTAGTAGTAGGACACGAAGAAAAATAACTCATCGAGTTCTTCGTTGTACAGCACTACGAAAGTGTATTGATTGGACTGATAGTAAACGTAGAATAAAAACAGAACTGTCACTTTCGCCATGGTTTTCCGGCTAATTCTGGATGCTGTCTTTGCACACGCATGCGTACAAATGTTCATCAGCTTGATATGAAAGTTGGCGTCGTAATAATTGTCGGAGATGTTCACAAACAAAGTGATTACTGAGATGAACAACCTTAAAAAATACACAATGCGCCAAAATCGAACGTCACGAAATAGTAACGCACGTATCACATAACCAAGCGTGAACATGCTCATAGTGGGAGCGAGAACAAACAATAGCATTTGAAATGCATTTCGCGTTGCATGTTTCCTGACGTAGGTTTTATTCACCGGATTGAAGTGGTATGGGATAATTCCGAAGAAATGGAACAGGTTGATTGCGTTCATGATTCATTTCAAACTAGCGGACCTGCCCTCAAGCTCCAGAGAGACACGTGGAAAAAGTATCCAAATATTTACGGACCTTTATTGGAGGAATTATTCATTAAGGATTTGTATTGTGTTTCGACAAGTAGTGACATAAGATGCTCAGACTAAATCTGAATGGAGAAGAGCCAGCGGATTGGCAGATAAATGCGACATTTGTGCGATCAATTTTCCTAATACATAGATAACTTCTGACGAATGAAACATGCTCGTCAGACACAAGGTCATCGATTTTATCAATTAATGCACATGTTAAGGCTAGTCTGGCCCGCTAAGGTTTTTAGGTTTTTGAAAATAGGATGGGGCGGGGCAAGTTCAAGCCAAACATTTCAATAGGTCCTATCTGCATTTGAGAGGCTCTCTTTGTTCACTTTCTCTTTCAATTATTGCACTGTAATGGTACACGTTTTAACTATATTTGCAGTACAAATCAAAAGACGATTGGTCAACGTTCAATGCAAGGAGACAATCATAATACAAATAAACAACTGAGATATTAACGAAAGAGAGGGAAACCAAAGAGAGCCTCTCTTCTGCAGATTGGACCTTTAGACATGTTTGGCCTGAGTTCTCATATGGGTTTGAAATTGACAGCTGAGCAGTTTTTTTTTCTAAATTAGCTTAGGGTGGTTCACAAAACCACGTTTATTTGGCTGCTTTTTTTAATTCATCATTTTTTATCAAAGTCGCTAAAAACATTTATGGAGCAGTTTAGGTCTCCAGTTAATCTAGTGCAGTGGTGCTCAGGCTGGAGGATACCGCGGGCCAAATTTGCAATTCGGGATCGACCTGCGGGCCGCATAAAACATCGATGAACAAAAACAACAAAAAGAACAATTCTTATGCATATTTATTAAAATTTTGAACTGTTCAGAACTTGTGTAAAGGTCAAACTTTACAATCTATTGCCTTCGTGAAGTTCAATTTAGATTCATAAGTTGAGAAAAAGTTTGAGCTTCAAATTGGAAATCAAACAAACAATTTAGAAGTTGCCCCTAGAATTTCCTTGAAGCCACTTCAAGAACTTCTCAAGCAGCTTTCACAAGAATTTCTTTTGAATCGCTAAAAAGGTTTGGTGGATTTTCTCCTGAAATTTCTTGTGGAGTTGCTCCAGAAGGTTTTCGAGAAATTTCTTGAAGTTTCTTTTAGTTTTTCTAGAATTCTCTTGGAACACCTCCAAAAACTCCTCTTAGATTTGCCATTGGAACTGCCCTGATGTTACTTCAGGAATTCCCCATTAATCGTTTCCAATAATTTCTCCTAGAATAGCTTCCGGATTTTTCTGAAAATTTTCCAGGAGTTTCTTGAAGATTTTAGTAAATTCTTTCCATAAGTCTTTTCTAAAGTTGATGAAATACTTCATCATTAAATTTCGTCAAAAATTAGATTTTAACAATGTTTCCGGAAGCTTCTTCAACATTATCTTCTAAAGTTGCTGCATAATTTCCTTCAAATTTATTGTTCAAATTTATCTCAGGCGCTCTAGGCATCTTTTGTGTCTTGATGCAGTTGGTCCTGGGATCTTGTTTGTAGTTACTCCTGAAAGTTCTCTTTTTGTTGCTCGAGGAATTTATTCTAAAGTAGTTTAGGAAATTTTGTTAGAGTGGCACCAGAACATTTTTCTAGGAGATGCTTCTATAATTTCCATGCAGTTTCGCCACAACTTTCTCATTGAGTTTCTTCAGGTTCATTTTCTCCAGGATAATTTGAGTTTCTCCATATATTTCGTTTAGAGTTGCTTAAAATTTTTCTCCAATAATGTTTCCTCGAGTTTCTCCAAAAATGTATTCAAAAAATTCTCCTAAAGGGCACAGGAGACGCTTTATGAATCTCGCCTGAGATTTTTTCCTTTGAGTTAGTTCAGGAGTTTCGCTTGGACAATTCAAATTGGATTCGTATGTTTTGTTTTGTTTGTCGGAAAATGTGTGAGTCTTATAATAGAAATTTAAACAAACATTGAAAATAAAAAAAAAAATTGGCAACCAAGTTGAGATTTGTTGAGAATTTTGTCAAAATCTTCGTGCTTTGTGTTTTTATGTTCTTTGGAAAGGCAAAATGTGGAATATTTGCTCAGCGTTGCAAACTTTCATTTGATTCGTACCCCTTATAAATAACTATAAGCTGGCTACGTGACTTAGCTGAAATGCCGAAATATTTCGGAGTTGCGATTTCGAATCTTACCAGAACGGATTGTTCTTTTTTGTTTATTTATCATTTAATTTGTGTTCAACACTGTGAAAATTGATCAGCATTTTTTTGTTCGATTTCTTAATAAATTTAACGAGTTATTTCAAACAATCGCTCAAAAATCTCGATTCGTCTTAAAGTAGGCACTTCGCGAGCCGCATCTTAAGACTTGGAGGGCCGCATGGGGCCCGCGGGCCGCAGGATGAGCACCACTGATCTAGTGGTTAAGGCTATGGGTCGCCAATCCGGAGACGGCGCGGCGGGTTCGACTTCCGTTCCGGTCGGGGCAATTTTCTCGACTTCCTGGACATAGTGTATCATTATGGTTGCCACGCATTTTACAAATTCATGCAATGGCATACAAAGAAAGCCCTTCAATTAATAACTGTGGAAGTGCTCTAAGAACACTAAGTTGAAGAGAGGCAGGCCAAGTTCCAATGCGAACGTAGAGCCATGAAGAAGGATTTAAATCGTCTGGTTCGATGAGGGGAAAAATCGAGAATCAAAAAGTCTTCTTGGAATTCCGAGACCGAAGCAACCTTTGCATAAAAACGGTCGCGAAACTTCTTCAATCCGTCAGAATTTACCATCATTTTTGCGCTTCAAGTTAGAATTTTAACTTTTCTTCATTTAAAGTGTTTTTAGTAAAAAATGATTCAATAGGGCACTGCACTGTTTTGAATTTGTATGGAATTTTGACGTTTCTTGGTCTTGTTGTTAACAAAATTTCTGTAAGAATGAAGGAAAGGAGAGAATTTATTACAGTGTCCAGTGTCCTGAGAGAAGAAATCTCGTCTGCACGATTTGAAACTGTAACTGAATGCCGAACGGAAGCACCATGCCAAATAAAATAGTTAACTCCTGGACGAAATCGAGCGCCTTCCCAACCAAATCGCCCAGCCGAGTCAGGAATACTAGGACAAGCTCGTTGACTGATGAAATCCATGGTCGTGCTTGTTTTAAAGCATTGAATTTAACCATATAGATAAGTGTTAAAAAAAAATTTCGCCAAAAACTGCGAAAAGTGATCAATTTCACCCGAAATCACGGTACTCAGTTACACGTATACACAAAATCTAAGAATTGTCGCATCCTTCGCTTATAGTGAATCCTAAATCTTCCCTTTACAAATATCCAACTTCTTGACATCTATGAGGGCGTTGGTGAATCACTGACCTCTCATATCCTCTCCTAACCTCGTAACGGAGAAGATGGACGTGGCCCACGGTGTGTCTGGTGGAGAACATTAATTTAAAAAAATCGGTATCGCTAAGACACCCACCAAACGAAAGCTAAGGGTCCCCCCTTTCATTTGAGACTTAAAGGAGAAAGTTCTATCGGCGGGTCTGGAACAATTTTTTTTTTGAAGAAATATGATATTTTTTCATTTTTTTCGAAGAACACATTTATGACAAAACACTGTTTTTTCCATTGCAAGCATGATTTTCCGACGATATATTTTTTAAATTATGTTTATTATTCTTCACATAAAAGCACAATAGTCCCATGTGAATGGGAAATCCAGCAGATGACAGTTTTGTGTTTATGGATAGTGTGGTGAATGTACCAGAACAGTGAGTATAAAATCGAGTTATATGCTGTTGCTTTGAATTATAATCTAGATTCCAATAATGTGTTTGCATCCTATGACAGACGCGTATACGTCTTTAGGGTCTCGTATTTGACTGGCACCAGCAGGTCACCAATCGACCACCTTTACAGCATATACCGTCATTTGGTTCTTCAGATTTGTGCTCTTGAAATTTCGGGGTGTGACTTCGTCATATATTCTTCTCAACTTCAATGCGCGTCTGGTACTCAAGACACATGTTTTCTTCCGTCGTCTTCTTCTTTTTCTTCTTCTCTTCTTCTTCTTCTTGGCGAAACGTCCCTACAGGGACAAAGCATGCTTCTTAGCTTGTTCTATGAGCACTTGGAGATGTAATAAGAATAAATGAAATAGTTTGATTTGTTTGAAATTTTCTTGTTTTATCTCCTACAAGCACTTTCACAGTTTTTAACTAAAAACTTATTTTGCCAATTACTATTTTGCATGTGTATAGCGTGTGTCTTGCACGAAAATACTGCATGCTCATTTAAGTCGAGGAAATTTCCTTCACGAAAAGGTCCTGGACTGACCGGGAATCGAACCCGTCATCCTCAGCATGGTTGTGCTGGATACTCACACCTTTGCAGCTGTGGCTTTATGGGCACTTTTCGTTATCAAAAATAAATCATCGGTGAACAAAATCGGTTTACTGTTCTGGTCACTCGTTGACGCCAGTTTCCATCTGGATGGTAGTTCATGAATATTTGAGAGCATCATCTGATCAGCCTGATCTCTGGGTTTTGCCCGCAAATATTCAGCAACCTCAGCAACTTTATGAGAAGTCTGAATGATGTTCAACAAGTTTCAATGTACTTCAGCTTTAGTGCAAACAAGCTGCTTGCCTTTGATCATCCTCCTGTAGCATCTAGAACACAACTGCAACGAGCAATTTCTTTCTGCGTCATCGGTATTAGCGCTAGATCTGCCACGTTTGCCCTT
This sequence comes from Aedes albopictus, assembly GCF_035046485.1. Lineage (NCBI taxonomy): Eukaryota > Metazoa > Arthropoda > Insecta > Diptera > Culicidae > Aedes > Aedes albopictus. Next base: position 388,106,540 of record NC_085137.1, read on the forward strand.
TAGGAGCTGTGGAGCTGTTCATAAACCACGTAGACCAAAATTGGGCAACCTCAGACCCCCCCCCCCCCTCCCCCCTCGTAGACTTTAGTCCATACAAAAATTTTGAAATTTGTATGGAGCGTAGACTTTGGCCAGACCCCCCTCCCTCCAAAAAGTCTACGTGGTTTATGAACGGCCCCTTATGAGAAGTTGTAGTTCTTGCAGAACTACATATTTCACAAACAACTCCATGTAGAAGGTTTCAAATAATATGTAAGCTCATAGAGAGTAAATCTAATGGGTAAATGGTGGCGAATGAGATAAATTAAATGAGCAAGTCCGAACTTTTTTGTGGGGTAGTACTAACTGCTATCTCTGATATCTTTCAGAAAAAAGTTTTCATAATACAACCTGCAAGTAGAAACAAGAACGAGTTAAGGCATTTTCAATCCGTTCTGATTAATATGTATGTGCTCAGACATATGTACTTTAATGTAAAACATGTGTATATGTCAATAAAGCTGTAGAATTGAATGAAAAGTTGCTAACTCATCTATAATGCCATGATGCTAGCAGAAGATGTTTCCCGACAAACTCGCAAAATGTGAGTTCTTCCTTCGGAAGGGAAATGAAGCTTGGGTCCCGAGATGAACTATAGCCAAGGGCTAAAAATCTCGTTAATACAGATTAAAAAAAAATAGCAAAAGATCAAACTATTGATAACCGACAGATTAGCACATTGTTCTTACTACATATACCGTTAGACATGTAGCATTAATTATTCTGTTTTTGTCAGTTGAGTAAGGCTACCTGTTCACAAAGATACTATTACTAATATTTTTTATGTCTAATTACCCGTTATTAGACAATTTTACTAAACAAATCTAAAACAGTGAATATTAACTGCTTTCGATGATAATTGTGGCGGAAAAACACTTCTTTAAACACAAAACGTACTCTTTGATTTGGTTTTCCTCGTCACTTAAGGGGTTCTTGTTGTAGTTGTTTCTTTAAAAGTAAGGAGCTATACCTAACTGCAATAGTCTAAATTAACTAAAAATGTTTAAGTCTTAGGTACCATAAAGGTGCACAAATTGAACAAATACCGGCATGTGATAATTCTATCCGAGCCACGGCATACAAGGATCACATTGATAAAATTGGTGTGGAGTTCTAGATCGTGTTATTCATGCTTTTGAACGATTTAAATTGCATCATCAAAAAACTTTCAGTTTTCCGAAATGGATTACCTTCCAAATGTTGTGCCCCGTTACCCGAGCTACTTTGATGTATGTTCTATTTTTGTTGACATTACTCGGCCTACTTTGATCGTAAAACTGTTAAATCATAAGACATTGTCAATAAAAAATAAGACAATTGCAGCCGCAATAACTACTTCCACATAAAAGGCAAAGTTTATTTGTATATATGCCCAGATCCTGCTGAAATTCTATTCAACTGCTTTAAATATTTTTTTTTTGCACTTTATGTCTAAGCAATATTTTGTAAGGAAAATTTTTAATATTTGATTTGAGTAAACTTTAAAAGGACACGTTACAAATGGGCGACCTCATACAAGCCCATTTGGCTACACTCAAAATTGAAAAAAGAAAAAAAAACACAAGCCTTAAAGATAGTAATATTTGAAAAAAAAAAATTGTTCTAGACCCGCCGATAGAACTTTCTCCTTTTAGTCTCAAATGAAAGAGGGGACCTTCAGCTTTCGTTTGGTGGGTGTTTTAGCGATACCGATTTTTTTAAATTAATTTTGTTCTACCAGACACACTGTGGGCCGGCAATGAATGTTTTCATGTCTTTTCTACCTCAACTTTTCATTTAATTTATTTAGCATGCATTACAATCATAATAAAACTCTATGTATCAACAATTTTTCGCCACAACACTGTAATGTTCCGGAAGCAGCTCCGGGTCTCCCGCCGGAATTGGCCAAATATAAAAGTGAACTAAACTCAAAAATGCGACACATCAAATAGCTGCTTTTTAGATAACCAGGTGAACGGTAAGCAGCAAAATAGATTCAGACCATATCTGAACCGGTTCCAGGTGTCCCGCCGGAAGTGTCCAATTAAAAAGCTTAACCAAACCCATGCATGCGACACATCAAACAGCGGCTTTCTCGATGATCAGGAGAATCGGAAGCAGAAAAATAGTTTCTTCGAATTTCGACTGTTGGTGATTATGTTGGAAGGGGAATGGCGTTCAGTCTTTGGAGGAATAACTCAAAAACGGATTCTTAAGCTTTCATCCTTAAGAATCCGTTTTTGAGTTATTCCTCCAAAGACTGAACGCCATTCTTCTTCCAGCAGAAAAATAGTTTCAGACCATATCTGAACCGGTAGTGTTCCGGAACCGGTTTCAGATCTCTCCCCAACTAACATTTTCAGCGCTATAAGCTTCAGTCATTTGCTCTCTGTTGTGTAACCATCGAGTAAAAGCAGTCAACGCTGAATAAAAGGAAAGCTAGTCAAATATAAATCATAAGCTAATACACGACTGCAAAACAAGCACCATACAGCTACCAAATTCGGTTTTCAGATATCAATCACTTGTCACTGGGGCTGCCTTTACTCCACCATACTCCAACTCCGGGAGATTTCCCGGAAGATGTGAAAACTTGAACACATCGAATAGGAGTCCCCACTAACAAAACAGCTGCTACTATACAGTACAATTCATTATACTGACAAATCCCCAAACCAGCAGCGCTTTAAAGGCCGTTATGCGATTTCGTTACGGCTAGAAGCTGTAATAAAGAAACTGTTGGTTTACCAACACGGCTTGTCGGATATAAACATAATTATCAAAACAAACTTTAAGCGGGATATATAGCTACTACACAAATTCTTTACAGCTATCCATGTATGCTGTGAAATTATTTGGGTTGCTTTTATTGTACTTTAATTCAATGCCGGAAAATTTGCCGGAAGATGTGCAAATCGAGTAAGAATCCCAGCCACTACAACAGCTGCTTTTATACAGTACGTTTTGTAATGTTTCCAAAACACAAAACAGCAGCGCTTCGTAGCCGTTTAAAGAACACTCTTTCAGCTAGAAGCTGTGAAGAAGAATCTGTTGGCGTAACCACACAGCTTGTTCAATGTAAACATTATTGTCACAGACAAACAGACGTAACACTTGCGAAATTTCCATCGACCACGCTTTTAACGATCATTTTAAATTTTCATAGTTATGGCTTTCACAACTAGGGGCGCGCGCATCGTTTTTCTATGCGTTTGACGTTTCACACTAGCGCCTTCTGTTGACGATATGGCACAACACAGTGATTCGTGCAACTTTTCCACCAGGTGATGGTAGTGTCAACTGAGCGATGGATTTCGATGAAAATCGTTCAAGGTGTTACGTCTGTTTGTCTGTGTTATTGTGTTTGACGTTTCACAAGCTTTTGCTGCAAGATGAAGTTGGGTAAGGTTTCTTGTGGCACAATTATGAGGCCTTGTGTGGAGTAAAACAAAACGGGATATTTTCTATGCTATTTATATATAGCAGTGTGACAGCGAGGACATCATCGGGACCAGTGGATACGGAGATCGGGAGTTCGATTCAAGTAGCGGCAAGTACTTTAATTATTCAATTTTAAAAGTGATAATTCCAGTTCCACATGTATTGCGTCACGGTATCCATAACCTAATTATATTTAATCGTTTAATTTGGGGATGCCGTATAACTATTATTTAACAACTGCGAAAAGGCTGAAAAAGCGCCTTTTCAAGATGTTATTCAGTTAGTGGTTACATAGGAGCCGAGAAAAGAGCTATGGCCTCGTGGCATAGAAGCTGCTCGCACAGCATATACATGTGGATTAAGTTCGCCAGATTCATTGGTATAGGGTTTGCATAGAAGCTTCCGTCCATATGTACAACACAATAACTCAGCATCAAGCCGTATTGAGGACGCTTTGTTGACGTTTACATTAACAATAAATGTTAGTTGGGTATCCTTAAGTTACATGAATTGAAATATAAATAAATATAAAATATAAATACTTGAAGTACGATATAACATGAACCAAAGCACATTTAAAATGAAAAGAAAACGCGAAACGCGAAGCAGATTCACTTTCTTGGCATTTGCCGTTTTTATAATCGTGTGTGAAGTCTTATAAAATCTAGCTTGAACTCAACATAGAATTTCTGCGTTCGATCTCACGAAAAGTTTTGATAATAAAACACAAAATTCTTCAAGGCCATGGAGTCTACGAGTGACTTTCAAATTATATACGTTTCTTTACAAAAATAGGGTGGGAACCAATTATTAAGCATGTGGCTCCCATTTTCATTCTACGAAAAGCAATGGAATAATGCGCTGTTTGTTTTGTTTTATATTTTTGTATTTTTTGTTAGAAGTGAGAACCCATGAAAACAAAAAGAACGGAATCAATCGGTGCCGTAATCGTTTGTTTTCGAATATGATGAACATGGGAGCGTGAGATTATTGATGGCACACATACCCTACGTCCAGAAACGAGGAGAAAACGCTTTGTCAACAAAAACATGTTCACCTTTTTAACTCCAATCAGAAATGGATTATGTATTGAATTAAAAGTAGTTGTCCTGGTCAACATTGTACCCACGTTTTTATATGCAGTTCTATGAAAAAAAAATCTGAAAAAAGTTCAAAGTTGTCAGCGTTTTCTCGTATACTTCTCTGGCCGATTTTTTATTCTTATTTTTATCAAACTTTAATACTTTGAGTGCATGCATCGTCGTGAATCATATGTAAACCATTTAACGCGTTATCGAGCTCTACGAGTCTGAAATCACATATCTGATCCAACTTGCGACATACAAATATCATTTCTCACGTTAAGTACCTTCCATAGCCCATAGCTGCAACGATCGATTTTCCGAATTTCCAAGAAATATGATCAATGGTTGAATGATCTCTCGGTAAAGTCCTGGTGTAGTATGACTAGGAAAAGTACAGCATTTTGAACAACAATAGGGTATTTAAATCCTGACAAAGGTACGGCTCCATCAAGGCGCAGCATAGGTAAAGTTATTTTTTTTTTCACTTTTTAACGAGTTTTGCCCCATTGAAATACAAATGAGCCATTTTTGTACAGAATAGTAATTTCTCTTCCAGATGCGTCTCGAACAAATTACAAAATTAAATTGAGGAGTTTTAATCCAATGAAAGTCAGCATGGGCATCAAGAATGATGATATTAAAAGCCATTTTCAAAGGAAAAAAGTAACCACTAAGGCAAAATAAAAGTTAATTTTGATGTCAAACGATTTCGGTGTCGTTACAATGAGGGAGCATTCAAATTCTTCTGTGTACAGTGTATCAAACAATTGTCCGTACAGCAATTTTTTGGTCAAAATATTTTTTCATTCAAATGTTTATAACTTTTTTATACGTCAATCAAAAACGCTGAAATTTTGACCAATCATAAACCATATATTGAAGCTCCATTGGTAAAATTTTTAGCGAGATCGAATTAGTTTTCTGAAAGTTATAGAACTTTTAGTAAAACTCATAAGATTTTTGAACACATTTTTTAAACATTATATCTCAATATGTACTTGATGAAAATTTTTCATTTTTTTTTGTGTTACAGCTTACACCTAAGGCTTTCATATGCAGCTTTGTTTTTGGTTTTATATTCACTACAAAAAATATGAAAAATCTGTATATGTTCAGAGTGTCATTTGGAAATTTATCATATTTTGTTCAATAAAAGTGCCAAGTGTTTTCAACTTTTTTAAACTCCCTTAATGTAATATTTTTATACAGGACCTACTAAACTACATATGAAGAGTAGGTCCTATGCATTTTTCGTTCAGTTAATGCACTTTCATTGGTGGAAAACGTTTGGCAGATTATATGTGCAAAATATGGTATTTCTTTAAATATCGTCAACTACATAAGCACATTTTTCATATTTTTTGTAGTGAATATAAAACCTCAAGCGTAGTAGCATATGAAAGCCTCAGGTTTAAGCTGTAACACAAAAAAAAAGTGAAAAAGTTTCATCGAGTACATATTGAGATATAATGTTTTAAAAATGTGTTCAAAAATTTTGTAAGTTTTACTAAAAGTTCTATAATTTTCAGAAAACTTATTCGATCTCGCTCAAAATTTTACCAATGGAGCTTCAATATATGGTTTATGATTGGTCAAAATTTCAGCATTTTTGACTGACGTATAAAAAAGTTATAAACATTTGAATGAAAAATTATTTTTACCAAAAATTTGCTGTACGGACAATTGTTTGATACACTGTACATATTCCTAGATGTCATCTAATGAAATATCATATCGTTTGCGTATATTGTACATCGATTATTTATTAATCGATTATTTGGGAACAAAAAAATTCGACACCCCTAACATTTTTTTCAAGAAATGTCGCATTGCACTGTAAACTAAAATCAAAATACAATTATGTATTGACTTTCTCTGACAACAGGTGGTGCTGAAATCATTCCCTAACGGTGTCTCCATGTCTTTGTATGTAAAAACGTGAAGTGACCTATATTGTTAATATAGTATATTTGCTTTATCCCAACTGGTGACAGATAATGACATGATCTCGAACATTTTTGTTGCAGACAAAACGGAAGCTGAATTTGTTGCGTACTTTTCAACTCGTGAATAATCAATTATTACCAAGCCAAAATCGAACTTTTTTGATGAAACATCTCCAGCAGCGTTGCAGAGTTTACCGACTTAAAAATCTCCAAACTCGTGATACACGATCTTTGTCCTATTCTGTTCAAGTTGGGACAAACCTATGTCGGATTGGGTAGAATGTCGCAACAAATTCAGGTTGCGACATTGTCGTTATTGTTGTGCGATGCTTGAATTTTGATTCACTGCTTCTGATAGAACTTCCGTGTTTGTTGTGAACGACACAGCAGTTCCATTTGTTCACATTATGCTTTGCCCAGGCGGCGCCTTTTGTCCTGGAAAAGACGAGTATGCTGTTTCCGCGTTTTTTTTTATATCACTCCACGTTCTGCCGGGTCCTGTGCTGCAGCATGACCGCCCTCACTGCGCTCTTCTCTTCCAAAAATCTCTCTACACTCATCGTCAAACCAATTGTTCCTTCCATTTCAACCTATTCTACTTGAGTAAAATAGCTGTTCGTTCCCAAAAAATTATCCATAAGTAATTAGAACAGCAGTATCGGAAGAACAAAATAAATAATAAAGCGTCTCCATTAGTTAGTTAGTAGAGATATATAAACGTGTATCTTTCGTTAATATGATTTTGGACATTTCCACCAAACATGAGTCCACTCATGGGTCTTGTTGACCAATTGTTATAACTAAAAATACCTATGCATAGGATGGAAAATTTCCCAGCATTTTCACCACAATTGAGTTGCGCATCAAACCATTTCACACTTCGAAGACTTTCGAAATATGCACACAAATATGCTATCACCGTTGCATCATTGATGATGTTGTTAACAATGACCCAGATCTCAATCGGCAAGCGTGCCACCAAGTGCTCCAGAACAGAGCCGAACAGAACACACAATGTCGACCCATTGACGCCGCATCGACCGGTGTGTAATCAAATTTAATTAATTGAACCTTTTATCAGCGTATCACACTTTCGGTGTACCACTAAATGTAGGTACTCCCACTCATCGGAGGGCGCTTCCTTCGGGCACTAATGGCGAGATGATTGTTTGATCCGCCAGACAACGAACAGGTCGTGTTCCGATGGGTGAGAGCCGCATAAAATATTCAGTCATATCGTCACGATAGTTTTACGCGGAAGGATGTTCTTAACGGTCGTTGGGTTGTTGGCACTCCGCGTGATCGCCGTCGTCTGCGCCCCCCTCGGAGATGAGGACGAACCCTTCGACTTCGATTTTTCCGAGTTGGGCGATGAGCTGTATTTCGTTGAAACGAGAAATCACACGGAAAAGTTGCTAGAAGAGTGGAGTGACGACGACGAAAGCATCAATCCGGAAGAGATGGGACCGTACGTGGAAGGGGATTTCTATCAACCGGAGCTTGCGAAAAACGCGGTGAAATTCAAAAGCAAAAAGTGGCCGAAGGGAGTTGTGCCGTACAAAATTAGCGGAAGTTTCAGTAAGCTTACATGTGGTAATACCCGTTGAATATCTTAGATTCAAATGATTCTCCTCGAAGGTAACAGTGAAGTGCAACGAATCCAACTGGCGTTCAAATTATACCGCTTGAAGACCTGCATTCGATTCGTTCCCAGAACCAGCCAAAAGGATTTCATTTCCATCGAGAGATCTTCCAGTGGCTGCTGGTCAACTGTGGGACGTACGGGAGGTCGCCAGGTGGTCAATTTGCAGAGTTCTTGCTTTCGGCAGATTGGAACGGTACTTCACGAGTTTATGCACGCGTTAGGATTCCTCCACGAGCACACGCGCCACGATAGGGACAAATTCGTCGACATCAACTATCTGAATGTGCGCTTCGATGCGATTGGAAACTTTTGGAAGGAAACCAAGGAACGGACCAGCACGTTCGGTACCGGGTATGACCTGGGTAGTGTGATGCACTATTCCCGGAAGGCATTTAGTTGGACTGGATTCAACACGATTGACCCCAAGGTAGCACCTAATATTTTAACAAAATTTGATTAGACACATCAACGAGATAACTCTTCTATATAATCTAGGTGAAATTTTCGGGAAAAATAGGACAGCGCAACGGATTCTCCAACAACGATGTAAAACGGATTAAAGCAATGTATTGCAATGGATGAACGGTAAAGAAAAATATGGCTTTTTTTCAGTAAATACGAGAAAATTTCCAATAATAGGGCACGATCGGTGAAGTACAAGATTTGCAGTAATGAGCTGAATTTGTGTATGGTGAGAAAGTAAATTCTTCGTTTCTGCAAGGAAATGGTACAACCGGTACAAAATGCGTGGGTATTATGATTCCTTGCTTAATTTAATGCTGTTTGAGCAAAACTTGCCGTTGAAGAGACAATAAAATTTAATGTAGAAAACAACACAATTCTTTAACCCTTAAAGGATGTGGACAACTTTTTTGCATAGTTTTACTTATAGCATTTGACTCAGTGGGTGGATTTTCACAACCAAAATGTTTTTATCAAGTGGATTAGTTGTGCTATCATATGCATATATGGAGATTATGTAATGCTAGAACAGATATGTAGATATGTACAGCTGCAAATGTAGTGTACACCACTTGTTCTTCACTCGATTCCACGTTTTATTTCTATGTACATGTGATATATTTCAATGGAAATTGCACAATATCCTTTGTTTGGGTTGAGGCTGTTAGATAGAAATGTCTTATGCTCTTTTAGAGTTGTAACATAGATCTCCAGGTAATCCAAAACGTCCAGAAGTTTTCAACTTTGTCTACTGAATACAAATAGTTGTGATTACTTTTTAAATCACTTGAACTTGATGAATTACATTCAAATATACGTTTTGAAACATGGAATAATGGTAGTCACGACCTGGTGATGTTCTAGGCAACTTAAAATAGCTCTGAAGTTCTGATTGTAAGGCCTTTACTTGTAATAGTATATCAAACTACTGCATGAATGGAAGAACTGATTTCATCAGTGAGATGTCTTCTTGCGTATAATAAAAACACTTGTTTCGCTGAGGGTTAGATCACAACTGATTTGTGTATTTCGTTCAGAGGGTTTTATAGGGATCAACTACAAAAGCTTATAATACAACAATAGGTATATCACCAGTATATGAATTCTAGCATGGTATTGTAAATCCTTCGTATAACGGCTGAAACCCGAAGACTGACTTTAATCAACTCTAAAAATAATTGAAACATACATAACACCTTTCCTCTTAAGCTTAAATTTCATGCTAATTCTAATTCCAAAACATTACATATGTGTTGTTTCAAATTGTTCAATTTTTTCACTAGCATACTAATTCACTTTATAATCCCGCTTTTAGAAGTATACGTAGCTGTTGTCTGTCTTCTTCTTCTTTATTCGATTTGATCGTCTTACCACCGATTGATCTTGAGCAATTTCGCTTTGCTGAGAAGATGCACATAGAGTCCTTGGATGAATTTCGCTTCTAGACGGCGGCAACGCTTCACCTGAAGGATCTAACGTCAGAGGTACTACTTCTTCCACCAATTCCTCGTACCGCCTTTTTCTTCCGTGCCTCGAAACCGATTGTAACGCCATTCTGATTCTACGTTGTTTAGGCTTCGCTGGCACCCTCATTTGCCCCCTGTGAGCCGAAACTGGGTGAGAGCCTAATGCGATCTGGAACATATTTTTGGAGAGTCTTTTAATAAACTTTGCTTCAACCCATCGTTGATTTAAATCATTTATATAGTTTCTATAGTACACCTTGTCCCCAATAGCCAAATTTGCAAAAATGACAGATTCCTCAATTTTCCCTTCCTTTGGCTCCACCTGAACACTCTCTGTGGGCTCCCTCATCTTAGAACTTCTTTTAGGATTTACTAAATCTAACAAAGTTCTAGGCTTATACCCCAATACTTTTTCAGAAGGATATTCTTCAGTTGCTGTTAAACAAGAATTGCGGTAATTAAACAAAAAATAGTGAAGACGATCTTGCAAATCTAAATGTCTAAAGTCAGGATCAATAAGAAATTTTTTTAGAACCTCTTTCGTAACTCTCACTAAACGCTCTGCCTGTCCGTTGCTCTGCGGATGATATGGAGGACTTTTCATAACATGCATCGCTTGTCTTTCAAGAAAATCTACGAATTGTGTTGAGTTGAATGGTGGCCCGTTATCTGTCACTATCGTATCCGGCAATCCAAATCTAGCAAAGAATGCTATAAATTTCTTGATTACCTTCCCAGCATCCGTTCCGAATCTCATTGGTTCTATTTCGATCCATTTAGAATGGCTATCTACAATCAATAAAAATGTCTGTTTGTCAAAGAAAAAAAAAATCAGCGTGAACTCTACCAAATGCTTTGTTAGTGGGGATCCACTCAGAATTGTACTTATTTTCTGATATTACAGCCATTTTCATGCAAGCGTCACAGTGTTTCACAAATGTTTCAATATCGTCATTTATCCCGAACCAATATAAGTTCCTTTTGGCTTGTTGTTTCATTTTTACCACACCTAAATGGTTGGCGTGCAAAAGTTTCAAAAGTTTCTTCTGTAAGGAAACTGGTATTACTACTCTATCCTGAAACAGTAAGCATCCTTCAACTTCTTCTAAATCCTGATGATTAGAATAAATATCCCTGAACCATCTGTCAATCCGATCTGGCCATCCATTTTTTGTGTAGTACATTATCTGCTTCAAATATAAATCAGTTTTAGTCTCTTTCGCTATTAAGGAGAAATCAACCGGAAATTCCTTAGCGAAGTTCAGGCTCTTAATGAAGTGTTTCTCAAATTTACCGGAGACCTCATCCTTTAATGGAAACCGTGAACAAAAATCCGCGTTTCCCATTTTCTCAGATGGTCTGTAAATAATGTCGAAATCATAAATGGTTAACTCCATGATATAACGTTGGAGCCTAGTGACAAATATTGAATTTCTGCCAGGTTTTCCCAGGATTCCAATTAAAGGTTTATGGTCCGTAAATACAGTGAACTTTTGTCCGTAAAGGAACTTGTGAAATTTATTTATTGTTGAAACAATCGCCAACGCTTCCAAGTGTAGAATGGGATATGACTTCTGAGCACTGTTCAGTGAAAAGGACACAAAACTAATTGGTTTCTCTTCTCCGTTGATAATATGAGAAATAACTCCTCCAAGACCATAAGATGATGCATCACTACTGACCACTATTGGTTTCAAAGGATCATAAAAGGTTGAAATGTTTGCATTTAGAAGCCAGGGATGGGAACACTCACTTACAAAGAGTTACACTCACTTGATATTTTCTCAGCTCAGAAGCGTGCAATCAAGAAACGAAGTATGGACGACTTTTGCCTTGTGGTTTTGTCTATAACTTTGCCGAATAGAGTAGAGGTCGCACACGAATCTCAAAGCCGTGACAGAGCTGTGAAAGCGACTCTCCACGAGGTGAGTGTAATTTACATTCACCTCGTGGAGAGTTGCCGTTGCAGCTCCCTCACGACTTCGATATGCGTGTGCGACCCCTACTCTATTTGGCAAAGTTTTAGACAAAACCACAAGGCAAAAGTCGTCCATACATCGTTTTTTGACTGCATGCTTCTGAGCTAAGGAAATAGCAAGTGAGTGTAACTCTTTGCAAGTGAGTGTTCCCATCCTTGTTAGAAGCATTTGTTTACATTCTTGAAAGGCTGCATTGCATTGCTGACTCCACTCAAATTTTGTATCTTTTTGCAATAGGCGATACAACGGATTTAGGACTGATGATAGATTTTGAAGAAACTTACCATAAAAGTTGATAAGCTCTAGAAACGCCTTCAATTCGGTTACGTTAGTTGGAGCTCTGGCTTTAGAAATAGTTTGGACTTTCTCAGGATTTGGTAGAAGGCCGTCTTTCGTTAGAACATGTCCCAAATAAGGCAACTCCTCAACGAAAAACTTACATTTCTTATAATTGACCTTTATATTGGCTTTTTCCAAACGATCCAAAACAATCATCAACTTCTTATAGCAGTCGTCAAAATCTTTTCCTGCAACAAGCACATCGTCAAGATAACAGAACACAAAATCGAGGTCCTTTAAAATAGTGTCCATGACCTGTTGAAAACTTGCAGCGCTAGATGACGCACCTTGTGGTATGGTAACCGATTGTATGAATACAATCCTTTGATTGTGTTGATAACGACAAACTGTCTAGATTTGGTGGATAAATTGAGCTGTGTATACGCAGTTGTCAAATCGAGTGCGCAGAAAATTTTGCAACCAGCTAGAGAAGCAAACAAATCTTGGGAAGTAGGTAGTGGATAAGTATTTGGTATCAAAACCCTATTAACGGATGCTTTACAGTCTATAACCAAACGTATATCGTTATCTTTTTTGATTACCACCACCACAGGTGAAGCCCACAAACTCGTCTTTATTGGTGTAATAATACCGTCTTTTTCAAGAATATTTAGATGTTCCAACACTTTTTCCTTCAGCCGATAAGGCACATCATAGGCCTTCTTAAATAAAGGCCTGTCCTCCCGTAGGACCAAATCTGCTTCAAATCCAATAATTGGCTTAGAGAAATCACGGGAAAAAACGTTCGCATATTTAGATTTACAATCATTTAATAATTTATCTTTGTTGGTATGCACAACAGTGTTATGAACTGAAAAATGATCAATGAATTTGTTTCTCCATCCACGACAAAACACGTCTAACCAGTCTCTACCTATTAGAGGTATGAACTTATGATTTCCATCCAAAATTATCAACTCGACTTGCTCTTTGATTCCGTTCAAAGACACGGTTACCCCTACTTTACCAAAAACTTCTAAGCTAGAACCGTTGATTACTAACAACTTCTTCATACAACTTCTTACTGTCAAGTAATTAAACTTTCTTGAAAACTCAGCTCTGCTTATCACGGATACCGCTGAGCCACTGAGCCACTTTCCATCGAAACTCTTTTGTTCTCAATATTGGCTTCAAGGAGACTAGGTTCACTTATATTGTTAATCGACTTTACCATTAAACAAGTCGATTCCGCAAGAGCCTTTAGTTTTAAGTTATTTATTGTAATGTTTTGGAAAAGAAGAAGAGGTTTTTTGCCTCTTTGAGAGAGATTTCAAAGATGGAAATCACTCAAAGGGGTTTTTCCCTCTTCCAAATTTTTAGTTAAAAATAAATAATAATAATAATAATAATAATACCATTAAACAAGGATAATCACTGTCACTGCAGCTGTAGTCATCCTTAAGACGTTTGAAATACTCTTGAACCTTGTCTGTCTTCGAAGCGTCGTCCACAAATTTCACCGTTGTCCTCTGACTATTGTTGTAGCGGTAACATTTTTTTTGTATATGGCCTCTTCTGTTGCAAAAATGGCAGGTGAAATTCGCGTACCTACCCTTGGTGGCTGATCTGTCGCCCGACCGAGACCTATCTCGAAATGTACGGCGTTTTTCATAAAATTCGCGACTTCTACTTCCAGTGCTACCTTGACCACGCTCCCCCTTAAATCTGTCAAATCGGCTATCTCTACTGCCCAATCGATGCTTTACTGAATTTACTCCTACTTCTGAATTAATTGCCTGTGCCTGAGAGACAGTTATCTCGCTGTTCTTAATCAAACGCTCCGCTGTTCTAGCTGTTAAATTTTCTTCGTTCAATAGACGCTTCTGTAAATCACGATCGAAAACACCGAACACTAATTGGTCGCGAAAAGCGTCGTCGCGATGGGTACCAAAATCGCAGGATTCCGCCATCAACTTAATTGCAAGAACGAAATTTTCCCCTGACTCTGATGGACCCTGCTTACGACATCTGAACTTGTATCTAAGAACAATGGTGGAATCGATTTTGTCATTACTTTCTTTTAGCTTCTTTGTGATATCAGCATATGACAAGCCCAACTAACAATGAGGGTCCCTCACCGCGATGAGTTGAGTCGGTCGCGCTCGTAATAAGCTAGTAGAAGATAAACCGTGTTTTTCGAGCGAAAATAAGCATTTTTGTATACAAATAGTGTTTTCCCGAATAGAAGAAATCGCGATGATTGCAAACATAGTGTTTTCAACTGTCTGTGGCTCTAAAAAAGTGATTTTTTTGCTTTTTCGCAAAACTTTTTCGGCTTCCATTACCGGGGATGCACAGCGTGCTTTATTCTTTTTTCAACTTGGCTCGCGTGTTTGTGATGGTGGTATGTGTGTGCTCTTGCATTTTTTCTTCCGGTACCGCGACTGCGCATGCGTGCACGGCAGTGTGTGCGATGAACGCGGCTGATTTTCGTGTCGCGTGGAAGTTTCGGTTGCATGAGTGTCTGTCCTCCCAGCAACTGCTCGCTGGTGGGGCGACAGTTCTTTGTCGCGCGTTATTTATGTCGCAACGCAAACGTATCAGTAAAATCACCGTCAAGAAACGGGAAGTGAAGTGTGCTCAAGGGTGTGCTGCATAATTTCGATGCACATTGAGTAGAAATAACGGCAAAAAGTGAAAAAAAAAAATCGGCGCGCTCTGATCTTGTGTTTTATGATGTTATGTCATTTTAAATAGTGTGTTGAATATCAAATAGTTCAAAATGACTCCATTCTACGGTATCATAGCTTAAGCATTGTATTGTCCGTAAACTAACGGTAAAATCATGTGCCTTTCAAATTAGAAAGCCACTTTGGCCTTGATAATCTATATTCTTTTGTATAATTGATTATATACCACGCTATGTATTAGCCTAACACTAATTTAAGCCTATGCACTAATACTTGAAACCTGTACCCTATAAAACCAAACCCCCATCTCTGAATACAAGTCAGTCTTTTTCAACCTGTAACCCAGTGAACATCGTGCACGTCGTATCTCTAAACCGTAATCCGAAAACCCTGTTCAAACCCGCGTGTGTTGGTCTCCCAGTGTCTGCCGCTGCCGTTGCCCATCCACTCTGTAATCGAAGGTCGGTCCGCGAGTCTCCATAGTCCAGTTAGTGAGTTCGGGATCGAGAAAAATACTGTGCCAGTGAACAAAGTGGTCCTTCGAACCGGATCGTTGGACAAGTGACCAGTGCGAAAACGGCAAAAGTGTAGAAAGATCAAACAGCGTCAGTGTACCCGACCCACCACGTCGCCAGATCATTTTCGTACGCATGCTGCATACGCGACGGTAGTGTGGGAAGCGTGGCTCGAAGCGAGGGAAGAAAAAGAGAGCGTGAAGAGAGTGCGCGTCGCGAGAGTCGCTCAGCCACAGAATTAGTGCGTGTGTGTACGAGGGAACCACGTTGTCCGTGGAAGCGTGATCGGTTTGCGCAGAGGGGAAGTGCGCTTACAACGTGGAAGCGATTTTCGATACCACGCTGGTTGAGTGTGTGTCGATAGGCACCAACCACGCGTTCGCGAAGAAGACTAGTGAAATAGCGACAACATTTCGGTAAAAGTGACGTCGGCGTGGCTGTACGGGTCAGCAGCACCGCCTATCAGTGTACTCGCGCGTAGTGGCATTTTACTCGCTTGTTAGTGGTCAAAATTTCTCTCTGGTTCTGTCGGATGAACCAGACACCGGTACGATCACTACAAGCCAACCAGAGCCTCTACGCGCCAACGGTAATTGCAAACGGTGAGACTGCAAGTCGAATATCTGTGTTGTCGCTAATTCGTGCCGTTGTCGTCGGCGTGGCTGAATCGTCAGCAGAAGAACTTTGAAGTGTTTGTGCCGTGGTAGAATTTTTTCGCTTGTTGAAGACCAAAATCACTTCGCTGGATCTGTGGGATGATCCAGAAACCCGGTCGGTCTTCACAAGAAAACCGGAACTACTAAGTGAACACGTGTTAGTGGACGATTTTGAAGATACTGGTATGAACCTGTGAAAGTTCCCGAGATCGTTGTGTTGGTGTGACGACCGTCAGCACCGGCACTGCAGCGAGTACAGCAGAGAATTTCCCCTCTTGCTGGCATTCAACTTGCTGCGCCGCTTCATCCAGCGAGAGCGGCCACGAGGAGAAGAGCAGCAAGCACATCGGTTGCGTAAGTACCCCGCTTTTTTCCTATTCTTTGCACACGACATCGCGAAAGCCTATCGGTTGGCTCTTCGCGTTTCGTCCATTTTCGTCGCTCGCCCCGGTTCGGTAGAGTCAACCCGCGCGTTGACCCGGGAAGGAGCTATTCGTTCGTATTCGTTCCGTGTCGTATCACGTTAAAATGCCCCCGAAAACAGATCCCGAGTCTAACCCCGTGCTTCTGCGGGGAACCAAAAAACATTTGCTTGACGCTTTCGAGCAACTGAAAACCATCTTCGCTGATGGAGGAGAAGTGTTAAGTGATTCGGTCGATGCGTGGTCTGAAAGGTTAGAGCAAATTGCACAGGAATACCGTCGTGTGGTTTGCGAGTTAGAGACTGTTCACGGGGATGATTCGTACAAGACTGAACGACTTAATTTTGACAAATCGTACTGTGTAATGCGCGCCATTGCTTTGAAGCTGCAAAGGGGAAACCCTACTCCGCCACCCCCTCAAGCCCCACGAACAGTGACTAACATTCGGTACCCTGAGTTAAGTCTACCGCGCTTCAGCGGGCGGCTAGAAGACTGGTGCGTTTTTCGCGATGCTTTCGATTCCGCTATCGGTTGCCGTACAGAGATCAGTGACTATGAGAAGTTTCAATACCTGAATGGTCTCGTTCAGGGTGACGCGTCGCGGATTGTGAATTCCGTTCCGGTCAGTCAGGACGGATATCGCGATGCGTGGAGAGCACTAAAATTGCGGTACGAGAATAAGCGTCAGCTGGTTCGTTGCCACATTCAAGCTTTGTTTGATACCCCGGCAATGAGGAGGGAGTCAGCAGAGGAATTACTCAATCTTGTCGATCGTTTCGAGCAGCATTTGGCAGTATTGAAGCGGTTGGGGGAGGATACGCTTGCCTGGAGCTCTCTGTTAGTTTTCCAGCTTTCCATTCGCTTACATCCAAACACCTTGAGGGAATGGGAAAACCATTGCGTCCGTCTTGATTCCGACAACGTGGCCGCCGTTCTAGGAGGCACGGCTGAAGGCGATGAAGACGATGATGAGGATGACTTGCCGTCGTACGTGAGGATGGTAAACTATTTGCAGAATTATGCGAGGGTGCTGCAGTCAGTAGGTCCATTCAGAGATCGGGATGCGAAGCCCAAGCCGGTAAGGTCCGCCGTTCATGTCAGTTCGCCACCTGTCTCGTCCATTCCTAAATCTCCTCGAAAATGTGCGAAGTGTCACCAAGATCATTTCCTGTATCAGTGTCCGGATTTCAACAAGCTCTCCGAGAACCAAAGGCTGGAGTTTGCAAAAAAACCTTAAGCTCTGCTTGAACTGCCTCCGAAAGGTTGACCACTTCGCTAAAGCTTGTCCGTGGAAAAGCTGTAACCGATGTTCCAAGAAGCACCATACTTTGCTACATGGAGCGAACTTTGCACTACCAACTTCGCCTGGCAGTCCACCCTCTCGACCAGTTGCCATGGTGGCGCAGCCGTCTAGTCCGCCACAAGCACCGAAGGCACCCAGCCTGCAGGATTCCCGTTCATCCTCGTCGTCAACCCTGTCTGCCCAGTCGCAACCGCCGTTTGCGTACACGGACCTGAATGTAGCCATGATGACTTGCGATACGGTGAAGGTCCCAAACACCGTGATCCTACCAACTGCATTAGTCGAGATCGAGGGAAACCATGGACGCAAGGTGCTAGCCAGGTGTCTACTAGATTCTGGTTCGCAAAGCAATTTCATGACGAGTGCACTATGTCAGGAGTTGCATCTTTCTCGAACCAATGCTCCAAGTCCCGTGGTAATTTCCGGTATCGGTCAAGCAACTATCTAGTCGAATCAGATGGTCTCCGCGAAGTTATCGTCTCTCACATCCGCCTTTTCCGTCGAACCGCAGTTCCTGGTGTTGCCGTCGCTCGCCGTCAAGTTGCCTGTCTCAACCATTAGCATCCAAGAATGGCCGATTCCCCCGCGTGTAACTTTGGCGGATCCTGCTTTCTTCGTTTCGCAAAAGGTGGACATCATTCTGGGTGCGGAATACTTCTTCGACATACTACGGTATGGTCGGATTCAACTAGGTGAGAAGCTGCCGTCTCTACAAAACACAGTCCTCGGGTGGATTGTATCCGGAGCGTGTCCAGTTGCTGATCATGACCATGCTGATCCTCGTGCTTGTTTTACCACCCACACCGCCCGGATCGAGGAACTTCTCCAGAAGTTTTGGGAGCTGGAAACCGTTCGTGAGACCAAACCTTGGTCCCCTGAAGAAAAGTACTGCGAACAGCATTTCGTCGATAATACAGCACGCAACGAGGACGGAAGGTATGTTGTGAAACTCCCGAAACGTGAAGAGCTCTTGCTTCAGTTAAAGGATAACCAAGGCCAAGCAGCGAAGCGCTTCTATTCGTTAGAAAGGTCATTGCAAGCGAATCCAGAAAAGAAGGTACTCTACCACAACTTCATCCAGCAGTACCTGGACATGGGACACATGCGAGAGGTTTCTTCCCAAGAGCTCGGCCAACGTCCGCAGTTTTTTCTCCCCCACCACGGAGTGTTGAAGATGGACAGTGCCACCACCAAACTGCGCACGGTCTTCGACGGTTCTTGTAAGTCAAGTTCCGGCATATCCCTAAACGACGTCCTGCTTGCCGGTCCAACGATTCAAGATGCCTTGGTGGAGATAGTTGTTCGCTTCCGTATGCACCGTTTCGTAATCGCTGCCGACATTGAAAAGATGTTCAGGCAGATCCTAGTCCACCTCGAAGATCAACCGCTTTCGAGAATCTGGTTTCGCTTCGACTCGGAACATCCTCTGAAGGCCTATCAACTAGCGACTGTAACATACGGACTGAATAATTCTCCCTTTCTGGCGACACGGGTGCTGAAGCAGCTGTCTGAAGACGAGGAGGAGAATTTCCCGCTTGCGGCACCAATTGCAAGGAAGGATTTCTACATGGACAACCTTCTAAGTGGCTGCAGCGATGAAACGGAGCTGATCACAATTGTCAGTCAAATGATCGAGTTGCTTCGCGCAGGAGGATTTCCACTTCGGCAGTGGTCATCGAACTGTCAGGCGGTCCTTGACGTCATTCCGGAAGAGTTGAGGGAAACGCGTACATTGTTGGAGCTCGATGAAAACAACCCAATATCTGCTCTTGGGCTGCTTTGGGAACCGGCAAACGATAAACTCGCGTTCAAGTTGCCCAAACTGAAGGAAAATGCACCGCTGACAAAACGAACAGTTCTATCTCAAATGAGCAGTTTGTTCGACCCTCTTGGGTTGCTTGGGCCTGCGATTGTTCGAGCGAAGATATTGATGCAGTCGCTGTGGAAGCAACACCTCGACTGGGACGCGCCGTTGCCAGAAAGTTTCCGAAAAGATTGGCAGGAATTCCAGGACAGCATACCCTTCATCCGGGACTTCAAGGTTTCCCGCGCAGTAGTGAAGTACCCCTACCACCGGCTTGAGTTACACGGGTTCAGCGACGCGTCGGAGCTAGCCTACGGTGCGTGCATCTACCTCCGGTCAGTGGATGAGAACAACAAGTGCACCGTTGAACTCTTGATAGCCAAATCTCGTGTTGCGCCCATTAACAGTAAATCGGTTCCGCGGTTGGAGCTTTCCGCTGCGCTCTTGCTAGCACACTTGCTCGAGTTGGTGAGTAAAAGCACATCTCTTTCCGTACCCGTCTACCTGTGGACGGACTCCACCGTGGTGTTGAGCTGGCTAGCGGCACCACCATCAACATGGAAAACCTTTGTGGCGAATAGAGTGGCGGAGATACAGGAGATCACATCGTCTGCCGTCTGGAACCACGTGCCTTCGGAAGATAACCCAGCGGATATGATATCACGAGGCGTCAATCTTCGGGATTTGACTGAGTGCACTTTCTGGTGGCATGGGCCAAGATGGCTCAGGCTGTCTACGTTACCGTGGCCGGACAAATACGTGGTGAATATCGAACAAAGTGAAGAACTAGAACCTCGTAAAACCTTCGCGTTACCGATAATAGCAGAGAGTGAAGACATTATCGACCGATATTCGCAGCTCGGTCGCCTGCTAAGAGTTTGTGCGTGGGGGCATCGGTTCCGTGAAAATACTCGTCGCGAAGTGACTGATCGCGCTACCGGTCCGTTGTCGTCCACGGAAATCGATTACGCGCTCGTCGGTCTCGTTCGTCGTGTGCAAGAGGAACATTTTGGTCCGGAGATCGCTCAGCTCGAGCAGGGGCTTCCCGTTGGCAAGAAGTCAAAGTTGCGGTTCCTGAAGCCGTCGCTTGTCCAGGGCGTTATTAGAGTCGGCGGCCGGCTCCATCATTTTGCGCTCTCTGTTGACGAAAAACATCCTATCGTACTCCCTGCTAAACATCACCTGACGTGGCTGATCGCCGCTTCGGAACACGCAAGGACTCTCCATGGTGGTCCGACTCTTCTACTTTCGTCGCTCCGTCAACGGTTTTGGCCACTCAATGGGCGGAATCTCGCTCGATCCGTCGTTCATCAGTGCGTCACCTGTGCTAGAGCTCGTCCTCGGTTGCTCGAGCAAATGATGGGAGATCTGCCACCAGTGAGGGTCAACCGATCCTTCCCATTTGACAACGTTGGCGTTGATTTTGCTGGACCTCTCTACGTGCGCCACTCGAGTCGCAAGGCGGCTTCGATCAAGGTGTATGTCGCAGTCTACGTGTGTCTAGGGATCAAGGCGGTACATCTCGACTTAGTACCTGATCTTACTACCGAAGGGTTCGTCGCCAGTCTTCGTCGCTTTGTCGGCAGGCGAGGAAAACCACATCACATCTACTGCGACAACGGTCGTAACTTCGTTGGTGCGCAGCGAGAGCTGGGAGAACTACGTAGACTGTTTCTATCCCAAGCGCACAAGGACGCCGTGACAAAGGAGTGCACCGACGGAGGAATAGAATTCCACTTCATACCGCCCAGATCGCCGTCAATGGGTGGCATTTGGGAAGCTGCGGTGAAGTCAATGAAGTTTCATCTTCGACGTGTTGTGGGGAACGCGTTGCTCACTGAAACAGAACTCCGCACTGTACTGATTCAGATAGAAGCGACGTTGAATTCCCGCCCCATATCACCGATGTCAGAGGATCCGCAAGACCTGGAACCCCTGACTCCAGGACACTTTCTGGTTGGCAGACCACTCAATGCCATACCGGAGCCAGACCTTGGAAACGTATCGGAGAAACAGCTGTCGCGCTGGCAGCGAGTTCAGAACTTGTCCCAGCACTTCTGGAGGCGATGGAGCAGAGACTACCTCAGCAACCTACAAAATCGCTACCGCTGGACGGAGATTTCAGCGAACTTGGTCAAGAACACTATCGTCTTACTTCAGGACGAGAACTTGCCTCCGCAGAAGTGGGCCATCGGGAGGATCGTCGAAGTTCATCCGGGCAAGGACGGGCTCGTAAGAGTTGTCTCGGTAAGGACAGCCGCTGGAGTAACACAGAGGGCAGTAAGTAAGCTGTGTCTGCTACCTGTGGAAATAGACGCAGAGCTTGCAACCGCTCCGTTGAGCGTAGTGAGCCGTCCGGCGCCAGACGAGGAGGAATGAATTCATTTTGGCGGCCGGGATGTTGAATATCAAATAGTTCAAAATGACTCCATTCTACGGTATCATAGCTTAAGCATTGTATTGTCCGTAAACTAACGGTAAAATCATGTGCCTTTCAAATTAGAAAGCCACTTTGGCCTTGATAATCTATATTCTTTTGTATTGACGGGCTTGGTGGTCTAGTGGCTACCGCTTCTGATTCGTATGCAGAAGGTCATGGGTTCAATCCCAGGCCCGTCCCTTTCATCCTACTTTGTATCTTTCTATCCACTTTCTCTCTCTCTCTCTTCACTACATATACAACTCATGTATATTCATATGTTCATAGCCATCGCTAGAACCAGAAACGAATTGAAAAAAAGTCGTTTCTCTCCCTTCCAACTTCCATTCACAGCACAGTGTATGCCTACAAGTTATGCAACCAAAGCGTGCTGTGCCGCTTGACCTTATTCACCTTATTCACCACACAATCTATCACCTTACGAACACTATAAATAAATCCCTATCCATGGATCGCATCACCGACCCAACGGTGACTCCCAGATCTCCCATCCTTTCCGTCTAACAAATACCCCAGTCCGTGCTGGATGTGGGGACGCAGAGTGCTCTCGGTCTCTAGTAACAACAACCAGTACACTCTAACATTCCTTTCCCTTCCCAACTGACTATAAGGACTTGGCCGGCGCCGTTATTGATCCAAAATGCATGAGCTGCTAAAATTGCACTTTGAGAATAAGTGGAGTGTCCCAGCCCTTATTCATTTGGATCTCAGTGCAATTGCTACCAGCTCAGATCAATCACGGAGGAGCAACCATTGACATGTATAGTCAGATTTGATCGTTTTTTTTGATCGATAATCTATATTCTTTTGTATAATTGATTATATACCACGCTATGTATTAGCCTAACACTAATTTAAGCCTATGCACTAATACTTGAAACCTGTACCCTATAAAACCAAACCCCCATCTCTGAATACAAGTCAGTCTTTTTCAACCTGTAACCCAGTGAACATCGTGCACGTCGTATCTCTAAACCGTAATCCGAAAACCCTGTTCAAACCCGCGTGTGTTGGTCTCCCAGTGTCTGCCGCTGCCGTTGCCCATCCACTCTGTAATCGAAGGTCGGTCCGCGAGTCTCCATAGTCCAGTTAGTGAGTTCGGGATCGAGAAAAATACTGTGCCAGTGAACATAGTGCGGTGTTCATATTATGTGATTTGCTTTAATGTCGTGAACGAAAATTTTAAAAATGTATGGAGCGAAAATGTGGTGTAATGATGACCAATTATGCGCGTGACCATGGTGCAGCGAGGGATACCGAAGAAAATTGAAATAGACGGTTCAATGATGATTGCACCGGCACCCCTCTTCATATTTGGTGAGATTGTTCTGATTATTATTGATGCTATTATGATTGACTAGATACGTGCCAGTTTTGAAGACATTTTCTTTAAAACAGGAAGTGTGGTTGTATCATCATTATCCATTTGATAACGGTAGTGCACACATGCGGGGCTTATTGTAAGTGAAAGTGACTTCTGAATGGAGTGTCTCTCCAACCATTCTGAAATGGGTCACCGGATCTGCAATAGAGCTATCACTGTCTAACTCCTGGACTAAAGCAATTTGCAACGACATCAAAACGACATCATTGCAGGCTGCTTTCTTCCATAATATCACTGCCGGACAGTGGGTGTTAGATGGAGTACACACACACACACACATGACAAGCCCAACTAACAATCACTCATTTTACAAGCACCTTTACGACGAATTGATTCAGCATGATGCTGAATAACATTTGGATAATTTTCAGGCACAACCTTTGTTCGGGTTTTGTTCACACAAATTTGGAGAAACTTTAAAGCATAGTGCTGTGTACCAACTGAAATGTTTGTTTTTAAATCGTTTTACAAATATATAGTAAAGCTGTTATTCAGCTTTAGCAAAAATGATTAAAAATAAAAAAAATGCAAAATTTTCAATTTCCACGAGAGTTTATGATTGGAACTTAAAGCTGTGAACAAATATTGTGAAATAATAACTACACATAAATTTACCTAAATCCAGATTCGAACTCGAGACCCGTCGATTGCCAGCCGCATGCCTTCCTATCTGCGCCATCCTAGAGATGATGAATTGCAGCGCTCAAATCAAAACATAAACTTCCCGTGGTTTAATAATGATCAGACTCTGACTCCTATACAGCAGTGGTGAATTAGCACAACATTATGGTTAACGACTGAACAACAGATTAATTCAGCTGTTGTTCGGTAACAAACACGTGATTTTCATCATGTACTCTGAGTCGAAATATGATGAAACGAAAGCGCTTATTTGACTTGTAAAAAACACATTATACAGATACATGTCCTAATTTTTACATGAACTTAACAAGAAGCAGAAAAAAGTCTTGTTGAACTATGTTGTAAAGGAATTACTGCGAGTCGAATAAAAATCTTTTTTTTTTTTTTATCTGTATTAACGAGATTTTTAGCCCTAGGCTAGTTCATCTCGGGACCCACACTTTACTTCCCTTCCGAAGGAAGAACTCACATTTTGCGAGTTTTGTCGGGAGTGGGATTCGATCCCAGGTCCTCGGCCATAAAAATCTTATTAAACGCTGGAAAAGTGTTTTAAATTATCATTGTTAATATCAATACGAAAAGCAGAACATTGGCTACTTTTTCAATTGAAAAAGCATTTGTACAGTAATGTGTACAGCATAATTTTAGTTCAGCTACAATTACTATTATAAAGCAACAATTCAGCATGCATGCTTGTTTGCGGCTGGCGATTGTTAGTTGGGAGGTTCTCAAATCTGTAGCTGGATATAACAACTTCAATTCCTCAAATACTGTAATACCAGCCAAACTAATAAAAATATCTTTTCTACGTTCCACTTCAATGTTGTTAGACGAAAAAAAATATTCCACCATTTCGACATAGTTTGAGAAAGATGTGCCAGGCACATAAGGGTCATCAGCACCAATTAAAGCCATTTTGCACTGCACCTAATAAAACAATCGTAGGGTGCACAATAGTCAGTACAACAATAACAAAAGGAAAGTAACAAAAAAAAAACACGTACCTTTATTGCTCCAACGTTTTGTAAGTCCTTCGAATTCCAATGGCGGCCTTGGAAATTTGGCACCAGGCCCTTGGTAGCGTAGACTGTTGGTCACACTTCTCAAAATTACCTTTTTCCTTTAGCGCGATCGCTTCTCACTGCTACTCCTTTTTCCCAATCTTCACGAAGCCTTTTGATCACTTATCCACGATTTCTTCCCAATGCTACTTGCTTTTCACCGTCGTTTTTTTTTCAATTTCGGGTATCCTTTACGACGCCGCACTACTTGCGCAACCGAACACTTTTTACTTATTTTATCTCCTGACGACGCTCCAACAGCGCAACCGTACAGGGTACAATCTGCCAAGCAACACACAGCACTACCGACCCCAACAGCAACAGCAACTAGCAACACTCTCCTACAGCAACAGCAAACCAGCACTTTCTTCTTCGCAATATTCAAATTTCCTTTGAAAAATCACTTTTATACCGATCTCCCTAATTTTCATGCACTTTTTGTACCACAATTTTTCTCTTCCAGCCCAGCAGAATAAAAATCTTCAAGTGATCTGCGTACCACAATCACCCGTTTCACTTTCGCCGGTGCAATAGAAACAGCCTACTGCAGCGAACAACCCGTATTCACTATTGTTTCTAGTCACACAATACCCTATACAAGACTCACTATTGCGTATATTCAAATTTTTTCTCGTCGACAGTTGAGATGTCTTCTTACGTATAATAAAAAACACTTGTTTCGCTGAGGGTTAGATCACAACTGATTTGTGTATTTCGTTCAGAGGGTTTTATAGGGATTAACTACAAAAGCTTATAATACAACAATAGGTATATCACCAGTATATGAATTCTAGCATGGTATTGTGTATCCTTCGTATAACGGCTGAAACCCGAAGACTGACTTTAATCAACTCTAAAAATAATTGAAACATACATAACAATCAGATCCATACATGTAAATCAGAGTGTGAAAGACTAACTGCATCCAAATCATTCTGGAGTTAAGGCCTCTATATTTACACCCGCAGTAACGCATCGGGTGCATTTCAAACTTGGTATAATGCGTTTTGATAGTCATAGCAGATCAGTTGAATCATATGATACTTGTATACACATCATAGAGGCATCCTGGATCATCCGAACTAGTCTGAAGTTGAGAAATATGGCTGGAATTTGAAATGGAATGTCAACAGAAGTGCACACACATCAGAGTTTGCCCATTTGATTCATACACATATTGCAAGCCATGGGAGAGAAGCTTCCAGAGCATCAAAGATATCTGAGGTCAGCTTTCAGTATTATGTGGTTAAGGCCTTCAGATCTACAGGGTGCGGCAGGAAAAAATGCGAAAAGTTCAAGCCACTATTACACGCTAAATATGGGATATATATGACTATTTTTTCATGACAGTGTATCAGTCAATGTCTATATTCTAGCACTGAAAAATTAAAATGAACATATTTGATGTTTAACATGTGATAATGTAGGCCTAATAAGCGGATATCAATAAACTGCGCGCCCAATGGTCATTAAACAAAATGACTATAACAGTAACAAAATTAGCTCAAATTCGATGAACAACCAGACCACACTGATCCAGAGCCATGTAGTTTCACATACCAGATGAAATAAGTACATATATTTGATGATATTGTAGAGAAAATCAAAAATTTTGTTTTATCAGATGCGAAATTTAGCGACCTGTGTGATTTTCTGCGGTTTGAAAATTCTGGTTGTCTTCATCTTCCGGCGCCGCCCTGTAAAGGTTAGTGACCAAAATGGGAAATTTTTTAATTAACTTTTCAGAAAACTAGCCTATTATAGATCATGGAACGTTGAAACATAGATTGGTTAATGTCAAATGAACGAAAATGAGGTTTGAAGTTGAAAAACACTTTCGCATTTTTTCCTAGCCTAGTGTAAATGATCTCGTGAACAAAGAAAAAAATGAAGCACAGTGATTCATGTTATTCTATGCGTATAACTGTTACTTTGGGGTTCGTTCGGAGGTTCATTTGAAGAATGTCTGCAAATTCAAAGCTTGATATTACTTGCAGTCCATATATGAAAATTAGTACCTTTTAAATCTGATACGTTTGCTCTATTTTTAAAAGTCATTACCAATTTTAACTGATCCCATCATCTGCATGGTTTGGATGATCTAGAACAGCTCCAACATACAAGAATTATGATTGAATTCAACTAATATGTCTACTGCAATACTTTACACTAAGTTTTAAATGCAGCCGATGCAAGCTCGTGCCCAAGGGGGGAGTTTAGGGGGTTAAGGACAAGGTATTTGGAGTACATTTCTCAAAACTTCTAGAGCACCGTTTTTTAGAACCGTTGAACGGATTTGGATGAAAATGCATCACGCTGTTGACAACCACTGAACAATTAGCGTGATGCATTTTCATTCAAATCCATTCAACGGTTCTAGAAAACGGTGCTCTAGAAATTTTGAGCTATGTACTCCAAATACCTTGTCCTTAAACCCCTCTCATTTCCAAAATTCCATGAACTAAGTGCCACTTCGCCTTTACAAAAGCTACGAGAAACCCGTCCCTTGCCGTCTTTTTTGTGCACGAGCCTGATTCGATGATTTGCTACGGGTTGTAGATAGATATCCCTGACAAATTAGTCTCCCATTACTAGCATTACATGTATAAATCAAATGAAAAAAATCTGATATTTGTGCACTTCTATTGATAGACCAGTACACATGCAAACCATATTTCTCATTTTCTGAACAGTTTGGATAATCCGGGAAGCATCTATGATGTATATTCAATTATCACGTGAATCAACTGATCTTCTATGAGTGCCACAACGCGTTATAGTGAGTTTGACGTGTAGCCGATATTTTGTGACATTACAAATTACAAATGAAAATCGTATATTTTAGCTTCAGAATGGTTTGGATGATCGAGAACAACTTTAAGTTATATGATATATGGTTGAATTTATCATCTATGTCTACTAAAACACACTACATCAAGTTTTGAACGTGCAGGATGCTTTGTTATGAGTGTAGATCTGAAGGCCTTAACCCCATAATACTGAAAACTGACAAATATCAAATGCGGTAAGATTTTCTAACAAGTAACCCGGTGTCAACACTGTGTTACCGCGTTTGGAGCACATTTGAGCTCCGTTTGCATCTTGAACGCACACAGCAATATACCATTTCAAATTCCAATCATATTTCTCAACTACTATTCTGAAGTTCGGATGATCCAGTATGCCTCTATGATGTGTATACAAGTATCATATGATTCAACTTATCTTCTATGACTACCTAAACGCACTATACCAAGTTTGAAATGCACCCGATGCGTTATTACGGGTGTAGATATAAAGGCCTTAACTCCAAAATGATTTGGATGGCCATTTATGTGCAGTTAGTCTTTCACACTCTGAATTACATGTATGGATCTGATGAAATCAGTTCTGCCATTCATACATTAGTTTGATATGCTATTACAGGTAAAGGCCTTAAAATCAGAACTCCAGAGCTATTTTAAGTTGCCTAGAACATCACTAGGTCATGACTACCATCATTTCATGTTTCAAAATGTATATTTGAATGTAATTCATCAAGTTCAAGTGATTTAAAAAGTAATCACAACTATTTGTATTCAGTAGACAAAGTTGAAAACTTCTGGACGTTTTGGATAACCTGGAGATCTATGTTACAGCTGTAAAAGGACATAAGACATTTCTATCTAACAGCCTCAACCCAAACAAAGGATATTGTGCAATTTCTATTGAAATATATCACATGTACCTACATAGAAATAAAACGCGGAATCGAGTGAAGAACAAGTGGTGTACACTAGATTTGCAGCTATATCTCCAAAATGTTCTAGCATAGCATAATCTCCATATGGGTCATTCCGCGCCAAGTGACCAACCGCTTGCAATCGGATCACGGATTTGAACCAAATTTGGCTGAAACATTTGTTTAGATGGTAAAAGAAAAAAAAAACAAATTTTGGTGCCGATTGGATCACTTCTCGGCCCGTGGCAGCACCCCTCGTTTTGGCCGATATGAAAATTATCCTCTCTTTCTTTTATTTTTATCATTGAAACGATTGCACATACACATTTTCGACCTTGGGCTTTTTTACAGGAAATCGTTCAGGGAATCCAGAAAAAATATTGTTTTTTTGATACAGTGTTGCCAGATATCATATTTTTCAATTTTAAAACTAAAATCGATTTTTCTCAAAATACGTTTATTTTGATTTAAAAAAATTTGATTCCATCGTGTTTATCAGACGTTTTTCGATCGAAAAAGCTTAACTCCCCAAGGTAATTTGCGTCGTTCCTGAGATATAGCGTTTTTAAGAAAAAATATTCATTTTATTTTTCATATAAAGTATCATATAAAATCAGGTGAAGTTTATAAATTTCGTAAAAAAAAACATTGTTTGTTGCCATATAAAGACGTTTTGTGCTGATTTGAACAATATCGAGTATTAAAAGGATTTAAAAAATTGTGACAGTGATGCCAGTTTACCTTTTTTATTATAACATGAAACCTAACCTTCAAGTGTTTGACAATGTACAGGTTATTCTGAAAAATCGCACTATGTGCGACGACCCTGTTGTTGACCTTTTCTTCACAGACAAACAGACGTAACACCTAGAATAATTTTCGTGAAAATCCATCGCCTAGTTCACACTACCATCAACTGGTGGAAATGTTTCACGATACACCGCATTGTGCAATATCGTCAACAGAAGGCACTAGTGTGAAACGCCAAACGCTTAGAAAAACAATGCGCGCACCTCTGGTCGTGAAAGCTACAACTATGAAGGTTTAAAAAATTCGTTAAAACCGTTTCCGATGGAAATTTCTCCAATTTTACGTCTGTTTGTCTGTGTTTTCTTGTTTATGGTCCTATCTGACTAAATGATCCGATAATTGGCAGTTATTGTTAGTTTGATAGTTAGCAATGAAAAAAATTGGTTTATTGGAAAAGGTGAGGATAAATTGTTAAAATATAAAATGTATCTATTGTGAAATTCATTTCAATTGTCATTCTATTTATTTCAACGATGTTGTAGATGGAAGTGTTGCCACACATGTCATTTTTAACTGTAAACATCTAATTTACACGAAAGCTTTCGTCAATAGATAACTGTTCTGTTTTTTATACATATCGAGCACCTTTGGCAACACTGTATGAGTATGAGCATAGGTGGCAACACAATTCATGATTGCTACTCCATGGTTAATCGCAGCGAACGATTGACGCTTTAGTTTGTGTTTGCTTGTCAGCGACGACAGCAGCCACTTCTATCAGTCACCAGCATTCTTCACCATTCGCCACTCATTCATTCGATCAAAACTGCGACGAACGGCAACGAATATCCATGTCAAGCAACTTGCGCATGGCTTCCCACAAAAAGGAGTGAGGCGAACATACCGATCCTTAATATGATACTATACATTGTCGATCTGGGAGTCACCTATAATTGATCGAACATTCGATTTGATTTATCGGAATTAACCTTCGCGTACAATCGATTTCTTTTCCATGCAAAAAAAAGCCTAAGAAAAGTAGTTATCACCCCTCTAGGGAGCAAACACCTCTAATCCATTTCACTCAGAAATTTTAGTTCATTCTTCGCCACGAAGAACAAACAAAAACTCATACCATATGCAATTCGCCTCCAAACGTCATCACCCCACCGCAAAATCGCTAGCGTAGAACGATCGACGCGCCACCATTTTTCGAATGTTGGAGAGCACAGGTACCCTTTTCGCGGTGTTGCTTCACCGTAAACAATACCGCGAAGAAGGTACCTACACCCTCCACTATTCGAAAGATGGTGGCGCGTCGATCGTTGCAGTTTATCGTTTGACAGTCAATCACATCAATAGACAACACAATACTCAACACTGTTCTTCACTTCTCTGCTCGGGACGATAAAAGACATGATCGATTATTCTGCGATTCCCTCATAGGGGTGATCATTCACAGTAAGAGTAAACGTAATACTAAGTATCCCGCATCTATTGTTTGCGTTTCCGCGAAATACTAGCATACTTGGCAACACTGCCGTAAAAATCAATCAAAAGATATTTTTACGGGGATTTTTATAATGAGTTGAACCTTCGAATATAAAATAAAAATACTGAAGTCTGAGCTACCAGTTGCGCGACAATGCGTAATATCTAATATTATCTAATTCCAAAGGATATCATACTTAATATTTTATCATATTCCATATTTTCAGGTTAAGCTTCTGAAATTAGCTATGGGTCATTGAATGTAGTTATATCGAAGTGATATTTTCAGCACTGTTGCTTATAAATACACTTATCAGATGTTTTCCTGAATATATTTTACGTTGATGTTGTCAAATGTACTAAACCTAAATAAAAAAATACTTTTGGCTTGTTAATTAGATTTTATATTAAAGTTCTAGTAAAATTAAGATTTCTACAATAAATATTACATATTTGGTAGCACTTCCGTTCAGATAACACAGCGTAACAAAAATTAACTTTTTGTCTGTCTCAAGAGCAAACTTATGTGTCTCTGAAGAGTTTTGGGCCGCTGAATCCGAATCCGGGCTCAGATTTGCTCTAACACGTCACAATTTTGAGCTATACCTCAATTTATAGGGCAAAATATGCGATTTTGAGCTTCTTTGACTGCCAGCCATTAAGCAAGGAAATAGTTTTTTATGCAATCAAAAGGTTAATTGGTCAATTAACATCTAAATTAACGACTCATGCAAAATATTTCGTTTTACCAAATCGAATTTGATAGTTTTAAGCGATTTATGTTAGGTACGATATTTCCCATACAAGTCACCCTCCAAAAGTTGCATGCAAGTTTTCATACTAACATAAAACGCTTAAATCTATCAAATTTGATTAAGTAAAACGAAATATTTTGCATGAGTCGTTAATTTAGATGTTAATGGACCAATTAACCTTTTGATTGCCTAAAAAAAATATTTCCAAGCTTAATGGCTTGCAGTCAAAAAAGCCCAAAATCGCATATTTTGCCCTATAAATTGAGGTATAGCTCAAAATTGTGACGTGTTGGAGCAAATATGAGCCCGGATTCGGATTCAGCGGCCCAAAATCCTTCGGAGACACATAAGTTTGCTCTTGAGACAAAAAAATGTTACGCTGTGTAATGTTAAAATATATGATATTTGTTTAGAATTGATGATCTCAATAGATACATTTTTTTTTAGTTCAACAGGCTATGCTAGTCCATTACGATAGACTCATAATTGATGAACTGGCAACACTGTCACATTCTTTTAAGCCTTATTACACTTGATATTGTTCAAATCAACACAAAACGTCTTTATATGGCATCGAACAATGTTTTTTTTTTGCGAAATTTATAAACTGCACCTGATTTTATGTGATACTTTATATGAAAAAAAAAAATGAATATTTTTTCTTAAAAACGCTATATTTCAGGAACCTTGGGGAGTTAAGCTTTTTCGATCGAAAAACGTCTGATAAACACGATGGAATCAAAATTTTTAAAATCAAAATATACGTATTTTGAGAAAAACCGATTTCTAGTTTTAAAATTGAAAAATATGATATCTGGCAACACTGTATCAAAAAAATAATATTTTTTCCGGATTCCCTGAACGATTTCCTTCAAAAAAGCCGAAGGTCAAATATGTGTATGTGCAATCGTTTCAATGATAAAAATAAAAGAAAGAGAAGATAATTTTCATATCGGCCAAAACGATGGGTGCAGCCACGGGCCGAGAAGTGATCCGATCGGCACCAAAATTTGGATTTTTTCTTTTTCCATCTGAACAAATGTTTCAACCAAATTTGGTTCAAATCCGTGATGGTCGGTTGCAAGTTTTCACATTTTCTCGGTCACTTCATATGGAATGACCCATATATGTATATGCATGCATATGATAGCACAACTAATCCCCTTGATAAAAAAAATTGGTTGTGAAAATCCACCCACTGAGTCAAAAGCTATAAGTAAAACTATGCAAAAAAAGTTGTCCACATCTTATAAGGGTAAAAAGAACAGTGTATTGCTGTGAAGTATATTTACTTCGAGTAAATTCATGTTCCTCCTTTCACATTGGCCACGAAACATATTTTATAGCAATTGCTTACTCATCACTAACGTTAGTTCAGTACTGAATTTTCATTCAATTATTCTTATTGCTGTGGATGGACATTTTTTGAGCTTTATCAACTTATTCAAGCAACGATGTGGTTGCATGTGTGGTGCTAATTTGTGAAATTCAAACTAATCTAGTATCTCAAGGTTACAACTCTCTCCATGTAAGAGGTTTACTGATATCGATTAGATGGAATATGGTAGATTCTTGAATTTCAGCGACTAATGGA
This sequence comes from Aedes albopictus, assembly GCF_035046485.1. NCBI lineage: Eukaryota > Metazoa > Arthropoda > Insecta > Diptera > Culicidae > Aedes > Aedes albopictus. The sequence continues at coordinate 388,140,092 of NC_085137.1, forward strand.
GACGCATGTTAGCTTTCTATTCACAAACAATCCATGAGTAAAAGCTTGAAGGACAAATTAATTCGACATTTTATCACACTTGTATTTTGTTCTTTTACTTTCAATTTTTTTCTAGTTTAATCTTTTATCATAGATGATTACTTCATAGATGGGGGAACGGCTGTACCCATTACTGCGCCTTCGTTTCAAACATGCCATATTATTTCAGTTTACAACAGCACGCCTTAGCAAACGAACCACATGGAAGCGAAAACCCTAATCAACGCGTTCAACCGTCTGCTGGTATCGAATGTATTGATCGTACGCAAACACAGTCGTTCAACCGCCATCTCATCAGGGGTCGTAAGGAATGCCTTGATCCTAACAGGCGTCGCATTGCTCTCAATTTCGATCAGTATGCAGCAGATGGGATCCATAAACTTTCGGAGCTATCTCCGGAAGGTGTCATCCATTTCGTTAACGATGATGTACACTTTGATTATGATAGTTCAGTTTCCGACGCTTGTGGTAACGGTCACCAAGAGAAAGAGTTTACTCGAGCTTTGCAGACGTATAATTCAGTTGGATGAACAGTTTCAGAAACATTTTCTTCGCCCAATTCCTGCAAGCGATTACTGGTGGATCAAGCTTCAGCTGGTGATTGTTTCGTTGATTATGATTTACCAGATGTGTCACTGTGTTTTTCTCTACTACATATACCCTGGCCTGTCGGCCATAACGGTGGCGGTACGTGTCCTGCTGGAGTTCAACCTGGCTGTTCGGTTGATATTCGGTCAACTATTCGGAGAAATATTGCTGAAACGATTTCAACATTTACATCAGGAAGTTACGTTACGGAACTTTGGAATATTGCTGGAGTTTTTGGACGAAATCGATGAACTAAAACAGTTGATCAGTGCCACTTTTGGGTTCCAAATACTGGCCTACAGTACAAACATGTTTCTGGTCTGCTCGGTCATAAGTTACAACGTGTTAGCGAATCTTCAGGTCGGAGAAAACGTTTTTTCGGTACTTTGGTGGAGCTTGGATCTGATGGTCGACCTGTTCGGACACGTGTTTTTGTTCTTCCTGCTCGGTTACCGATGTGGATTGATTGAAGTCAAGGTATGTTCGACTTGACGTCTAAACGGTTTGTATATTATTCTATGATTGATGCCATTGACGATACTTGGAAACGTACGACGATGTTTCGATTACCCACGGTTCTAATGAGAACTGTATAGTACACTGTTCACCGTGCAAGATGGCAGACATGTCATTCCTCAATCATTTTAACACTTTGTTGATTTGTACCGTTCAATTCGATCCCACACGTGGCAGGGTGATTGCATCGGGAGTGATTCGTAACACGCTACTCCTTTCAGCTGTCATAGTATCGCCGATCTGGCTTTCGTTAAAGATGGAATATGAACAAAGTTTGTCAAAAATTAAGAACATTTCCATAATTTTGAGATTCGTACTGACCTTAGTCACATGTGGGCTAATGTTGTTGGAAAGTGTCTGGAACCGTAACAAAGTTCTGCACTTGACCAGAATTATGGTTGATTACATAAATCGTAACAAATGGCTTAACCATCAATGCTGCAAAGTCGATATGGCACTCATAAAGTTTGAAATTGGTGTTATCATAGGCCTGTTGGTAATAACGAATCTGTACACCCTCTACGTATATTGGGAGTATTTATCAATAGTTCTGATACTTATGGCCGTAGTCAGCAATAGTAATGCATGCTACGTCCTTGGTAATCTCGTATTCATGCAATTTTTCGCACAATACGTAACTGGAGAATATCTAACATTGCGACTTCATCTGCCCACGCATTCATTGGAAGCGATCCTCAGCGGCGCTGACAGTTTGAACGTAATCAAGAGAGCAATTTCGAAAGCTTTCGGGAAGCGATTGTTGTTGCTATTATTCCATCTATTGGTCAACGTGTCTTTTTGCAGCTACGATATCATGACTGCGATTGTGGAACGGGAAGCGAGTGCTAGGCAATTGTTTAGAACAATCTATGTCCTTGTGACCGTGTTCATCGTGAATATGGTGTCACTGTTTGGGGTGACTTACAGCTTTGACCGCGTGGCGACAGAGGTGAGTGCATCAATGTATATATGATAGAACATATAGTGATAGACATTCGTTTAGCCGACACCTACAAATTTTCAAAAAAGTGTCAGGAAACTCATACAAAAGATTTTATGATAAAACTTTTTTATCGTAGTGATAGTGATAGTACTGTTTTATAAAAATGTGATACATCACACTTAAAGGGTGATACGGTCAAAATTTGGTCACACAATTTTTTTCATAACTTTAGACTGCGTACACCAAAATAGCTGAATTTTGGACCAGTAATGCTACATTATATGTAGCTTATACCATAAAATTTTCATCAAAATCGATTGAGTATTGGTTGATATATAGACAAAAACATCAACCTACCTTTTTAAAATTTTGTACAAAGGCGCTCCATAGTAAATTTTCGGAAATTTAAGGTCAATAAAGCACAATTTTGATTATAGAACTACCAATACTGCTCCGATTTTTATCAAAATTTTACAGTATATTACTATTATGAAAATACGTTCTTAGTAAAACTTTGAGCCATTTTGTATGAATACTTTCAAAGTTGTAGCAGTTTGAATATGAAAAATACTGACCGGGTGCCACTTAAGCAAATATAACTTTGTAACGGCTGGATCAAATTGAATGAAATTTTTACACAACATTTTGATACGCATACTACACATACAGAAAAATTTTCATTGAAATCGGTTAAGTATCTCTGGCTCTATAAATAAAACAGTAAAAATGTATGAATCCTCTTTGCACAAAATTTTAAAATTGCGGATCTCAGGGTTCAACAATATCTCCGCAAATACTAGACCGATTTTGATGAAAATTTTATGGTACAAGCTACATATAATGTACCATTACTGATCCAAAAATCAGCTGTTTTGGTGTACGCAATCTAAAGTTATGAAAAAAATTGTGTGACCAAAATTTGACTTGACTCGACAAAATTTGAAAAAATTTGACCACCTAAACAAATATAACTTTGTACCGGCTGAATCAAATTGAATGATATTTTTACATAACATTTTGATATGTATACTTTACACACAGAAAAATTTTCATTGAAATTGGTTCAGTATTTCTGGCTCTATAAAAAAAAGAGTAAAAATGTGTTCTTATTTTTTAATCCACTTTGTACAAAATTTTAAAATTGCAGTTATCTGGATTCACAATATCTCCGCAAATACTAAACCGATTTTGATGAAAATTTTATGGTATAAGCTACATATAATGTACCAATACTGGTCCAAAAATCAGCTGTTTTGGTGTACGCAGTCTCAAGTTATGAAACAAATTGTGTGACCAAATTTTGACCGTATCACCCTTTACATATACACTGAAACAAAAACCAGGGTAAAAACCCTTCAAATGTCATATTTTGCCTAGACATTCGTTTAACCGAGGTAAATGAAAAATTGGTTTTCAATAGATTTTTTTGCAATTTCGTGAATATATTTCGAGGATATACCCCAAGGCATTTAGTTTATGACGTGTTAGCAAGATAATTGACTTCAAAAGTTCATTTATTTGTGAAATTCAGAGAAATATTGTAAAAAAATGTCCTGATAAGGAGAAGCGATGATAAACAAATTTATTTAAGAAAAATGATTTCTTTAAACACTCAAGCGTAAGCTAAATTAGCAGTTTTCAAAATATGGCACTATTGTTAGAAATGTTCAAATTATTGCATTTATTAAATGCAATAATGTTCAAAAAAAAAATGAATATTCAAATTATTTATTTATTAAGACATTTTGTTCTTGCAACAATTAAGTATATTGGTTTTTGGTTGGTTAAACCATAAAATGGGATTGATAAAAGCTAAAATAAATAGTTCTGCGTTGAAATAAAGACGTGCCCTAATGCCTGTAAAGTATACCTGTTTGCTAGTACTAAATAAGTTAAAAAACTGCTAAGTGAAAAAAAAAACTGCAAGAATTGTCAGAATTTTTGTACCCTGTTTAACTAAAAGTAGATGTTCATACAAAAATGCAAGATATGGTCAAACAATTGATTTATTTCATTCAATCTGAAGAAATATATTATAAATGAGTCTTAGTTTTGAACCACTTTCATTTTCAACATAACTTATTTGAAAAGAACGTCTAAATTATGAAACAAGTAGTTCATGCTAGAAATTTGAATACTTTCGGTGCCATTTCTCGAAATGTGAGCCGTCCAATGTATGTTATTTCAGTCAGAATACAGTCTAGACGATATTGGGAGCTATTAGAAGACGTAATAGTAGTAAACCCTGTGATTTATGAAAGTGAAACCATCATATTTCATCAAAACAATACTTAAATACGTGATTTTTTGATGGTTTGCGTTATTTTTTTCTGTTAAAAACATTATTTTTCGTAAATTTTCAACCTGCACTCGTCATGAAACTTTCATTAAGTTCTTTTGAAACACTTCCGATAAAAATAACTACATCAAATCTCAATTTGATAACATTTACAATATTATGACATATTTATATGAGATGCATGTGAAATGAATATGGCAACACTTCTCAAAACGATCTAATTCATGATTTACAAGTCGATCTGTAATGCAGGTCACCATACAAAATGATTTTGTTGGATATTTTTCGAAATGTGTTAGTTTTTTATGATGGAATTCCAAAAATTGTACAATTCGGCTAAACGAATGTCTAGGCAAAATATGACATTTGAAGGGTTTTTACCCTCGTTTTTGTTTCAGTGTATATGCAAGTGTGATGTATTACATTTTTATAAAACATTACGAGGTATGCTATCACGATTAAAAGGTTTTATCATAAAATCTTTTGTATTAGTTTCCTGACATTTTCTTGAAAATTTTTTGGCCTCGGATAAACGAATGTCTATCACTGTACCTCCAGCAAGCTTCAGCACAAGCAGATGGAGGAGATCATTGCGATATACAAACGTGAGAGTGTTTTGAGTTATCAAATAATCCTTAAGAATCTTCACAACATGTGCATTTCTTTGCATTAATCGACCAAACCCAAGACCAAAACTCATAAAAACTGTCAAAAAATATATGTATATCCCTGTATGTCTGCAAGCTGAATTCAGTAACAAATTTTGAAAACGACGTATAATCAATGCTACACCATTGATTATACGTCGTTTTCAAAATTTGTTACTGAATTATTGATATGTTGTAGATTAAAAGCATTCATTCTTGCTTACAGATAGTTTCTATAGTTTAGGAAAAAATACCCATTATATTAACCATGAAAAACAAATTCGCCCCATATCACCCTAAAATTGATAAAACTCATGTCAAAATAAACTCAATATGTCGAAAACGTCACAATAGCATACACCAAGAAGTAAAACGTGTGAAAATTTGGCGAAATTTTGAAATTTTAGAATTAATTGCTAGGTGGATTTTTTTTCTGTCATACTCAATTTTTAAGCAATTTTCCCAATCTTATCAGAATTCACTTTTTTCCTCAAAAACCAAATATTTTTCCACACAGATTACTAAAACAATGTAAACTGGGTAAAGTGCATTCTTTGAAAGGTATATTTTATCATTTTTGTATGTAGTTTTCATTAGAAACTGTAACCACTATATGGTGGATGTTTTTTTGTGCCGGTCACTGTATGTTTTGGTATTGTAGCGAACGCTCGGGACGTCGTTATGATGTGTGGTCAACCGAACGATCATTTTGCGCTCGCAGTGTAGGTTTGAACCGCTTGGTATACGGTCGCCGTTTGTTCACCTTTCAATTGAAATATACACCAGTTATTCAAACTAAGTCAACGTATTTTTCTACCGCCTACGAAGAGCTGCATCCGTAAATCCATCATCATGATACAGTATAGAAAGTGGACGATTGTGCGCGAAAGTTAGGGTTTACTGATCCATTGTTAAATCAAATCACCAACCATAGGTGACTCCCACATTGACAATGTACCCTATCCTACTAACAAAACTTCACTAACATTCCCTTCCATCCTCGATGACCGCAAGGACGTGGCCGGCGTCGTTATTGACCTTACTAAAGTCAAGAGCTCTCGAACTGTGTACATTGAGAACAGTAAGCTAGTCCCAAGCCCTATTCATTGGTTCCTTGTGCAATTTCGATTGCTCTGGTCAATCACGGAGTAGCCACAACGAATAGTGTGGTCATCTATGCTCATGCTCATGCTCATTTTGAACGAGGACTTGGACTTGGCTAGGGACTTGAAACGCCAAAAAAAGCAGTAGTATTTCAGTGGTTTTCGCTAAAACTCAAACTTTTTTGAAACCAATATGCAAAACTTATTATTTTGTACCACATATTAAAATATCATCTTGGAAAATCTTCATTTGGATTTTAAAACGAATTTTAAAGATCGCCTATCAGGGCTTGGTGGTCTAGTGGCTACCGCTTCTGATTCGTATGCAGAAGGTCATGAGTTCAATCCCTGGCCCGTCCCTTTTCATTCTACTTTGTATCTTTCTATCCACTTCCTCTCTCTCTATCTCTCTCTCTTCTCTACATATACAACTCATGTATATTCATATGTTCAGAGCCATCGCTAGAACCAGAAACGAATTGGAAAAAAGTCGTTTCCCTCCCTTCCAATTTCCACTCACAGCACAGTGTATAATAACGCCTTCAAGTTATGCAACCAAAGCGTGCTGTGCCGCTTGACCTTATTCACCTCATTCACCACACAATCTATCACCTTACGAACACTATAAATAACTCCCTATCCATGGATCGCATCACCGACCCAACGGTGACTCCCAGATCTCCCATCCTTTCCGTCTAACAAATACCCCAGTCCGTGCTGGATGTGGGGATGCAGAGGTGATCTCGGTCTTTAGTAGCAACAACCAGCACACTCTAACATTCCTTTCCCTTCCCAACTGACTATAGGGACGTGGCCGGCGCCGGTATTGATCCAAAATGTATGAGCTGCTAGAATTGCACTTTGAGAATAAGTGGAGTGTCCCAGCCCTGATTCATTTGGATCTCAGTGCAATTGGTACCAGCTCAGATCAATCACGGAGGAGTAACCATTGACATGTATAGTCAGATTTGATCGATTGATCGTTGATCGTGATGAGTTGAAAAATATTGTTTCAATAATTTGTAATTTTTCAATAGTTTTTTTTCGTTTGTTCCTTATTTATTTTTGTCCCCCCCCCCTCGTACCCGGCGAGAGGCCTCGGACATAAAAGAAAAATAATATTTCCATCGGCCTTATTTTATTTTTTAAATGTCTTTCATTTTGGGGTTGAGCACCTTGACTTTTCGAATGGAATGGAATGGAATACCTTATGCGTGAACTTGTTAATTGTGATTGTTGTGAAGATTTTCTGCCGGAAAGTTGATTTTGAACAAGTTTACTGCACCTAGTCCAGCACCAATTCTCGGCACCAATGCCGAATTTCCAGCCAAATTAAATGGGAAATCACTTCGGCACCCATCTTTGTGTTGCCAAAGTGCACCCGTCTGCGTGTAAAAGTTGTTTTGGGCACTTTTGCGGCTTCAGAGTGAACGTGTAGCTTATTTACTGTGGATCTAGTTGCGGAAATGCTACATACATACATTTATTTGTTCAACATCACATTTAAGACAAGACATAATCAACAATAGTACGCCACAATACTCGGTTTGTGGCTGCCGCTCTCCATCTTCGGTCGCGCCCAATGCTCGCCAAATCACGCTCCACCTGGTCCGTCCATCGTGCTCTCTGCGCTCCACGCCTTCTTGTGCCGGATCAGTCGCAAACACCAACTTTTCAGGGTTGTTATCCGGCATTCTTGCAACATGCCCTGCCCACCGTACCCTTCCGGCGTTGGCCACCTTCTGGATGCTGGATTCGCCGTAAAGTGCAGCGAGCTCGTGGTTCATCCTTCTCCGCCACACGCCGTTCTCCTGCACACCGCCGAATATCGTCCTTAGCAAGCGTAGCTCAAAAACTCGGAGTGCTTGCAGGTTCTTCTCGAGCATGGTCCATGTCTCGTGTCCATAGAGGACCACCGGTCTTATTAGCGTTTTGTACATGGTGCATTTGGTACGTGGGTGAACCTTTTTAGACCGCTGCTTCTTCTGGAGCCCGTAGTAGGCTCGACTTCCGCTGATGATGCGCCTTCGAATTTCACGACTCACGTTGTTGTCAGCCGTCAGTAAGGATCCGAGGTAGACCAGGGTAGTTTAAGGGTAGGCAAGAGAGTCCGTCAGCTTGTCGCAGTCTCCGGCGAGATTCAAATGAACTGGATAGTTTACCGGAAACCCTTACGCAGCTTTGCACACCATCCATCGTTGCTTTAATCAGTCTAGTAAGCTTTCCAGGAAAGTCGTTTTCGTCCATGATTCTTCATAGCTCTGTGTGGTCGATACAGTCGTATGCCGTTTTGAAGTCCATGAACATGTATTGCTTTGGGACCTGGCATTCACGACATTTATGGAGGATTTTCCGTACGGTGAAGATATGGTCCGTTGTTGACCGGCCGTCGATGAAGCCAGCTTGATAATTTCCCACGAACTCATTCGTTTTTGGTGACAGACGACTGAAGATGATTTGCACTTTGTAGGCAGCATTCAAAATAGTGATCGCCCTGAAGTTCTCACATTCCTAATGGTCACCTTTCTTGTGAATAGGGCAGATTACCCCTTCTTTCCACTCCTCCGCTAGCTGTTCGGTTCCCCAGATCCTGACTATCAAACAGTACAGCCAGGTGGCCAACTTTTCTGGGCTCATCTTGATGAGTGCAGCTGCGATACCATTTTTACCAGCTGCTTTGTTGGTTTTGAGCTGATAAATGACATCCTTAACATCCCTAGCGTGGGAGTTGGTTCATTTCCGTCCTCCGCTGCACTGGCGTTGTCGTTTCTTCTGTTGCCGTGGTCTCCCGTGCCTACGTTCTCCACGCCGTTCAGGTGCTGATCGAAGTGCTGCTTCCACCTTTCGATCACCTCATGTCCGTCCGTCACAAGGCCTCCGTCTTTATCCCTGCATATTTCGGCCTGCGACACGAAGCCGTTGCGGGATGCGTTGAGCTTCTGATAGAACTTCCGTGTTTCTTGGGAACAGCACAGCAGCTCCATTTCTTCACACTCCGCTTCTTCCAGGTGGCGCTTTTTCTCCCGAAAGAGGCGGGTCTGCTGTTTCCGCTTCTGTTTTTAACGTTCCATGTTCTGTCGAGTCCCTTGCTGCAGCATTACCGCCCTCGCTGCGTTCTTCTCCTCCAAAACCGGTCTGCACTCTTCGTCGAACCATTCATTCCGTCGATTCCGTTTCACGTACCCGATGGTGCTCTCGGCTGCGTCGTTGATGGCTGCTTTCACTGTACTCCAGCAGTTCTCTAGAGGGGCCTCATCGAGCTCGCCCTCGTCTGGCAACGCGGCCTCGAGATTCTGCGCGTATGCTGAGGCGACATCCGGTTGCTTCAGTCGCTCTAGGTTGTACCGTGGCGGTCGCCGGTACCGTACATTGTTGACGACAGAGAGTTTTGGGCGCAGTTTGACTATCACCAGATAGTGGTCGGAGTCGATGTTGGCGCCACGATAGGTGCTGACGTCGATAATGTCGGAGAAGTACCGTCCGTCAATCAGAACGTGGTCGATTTGAGATTCCATCTGCTGTAGTGATCTTCAGGTGTAACCCTTATCGGCTGTGTTGGAAAAAGGTGCTATGTATGGCCATATTTTTGGAGGCGGCAAAATCAATGAGTCGTAGGCCGTTTTCGTTCGTCTGCTGGGTGGGCGCTGAACTTACCAATCGTCGGTCTGAATGCCTCCTCCTAGCCTACCTGAGCGTTCATATCTACTATGATGATCTTGACGTCGTGGCTTGGGCAGCGATCGTACTCGCGTTCGAGCTGCGCGTAAAATGCGTCCTTGTCATCATCATTACTTCCGAAATGTGGGCTGTGAACGTTTATTATGCTGAAGTTGAAGAATCGGCCCTTGATCCTCAACCTGCTCATTCTTTCGTCGATCGGCCACCAATCGATCACGCGCCTCTGCATATCACCCATCACGATGAAAGCTGTTCCCAGCTCGCGTGTGTTGTCGCAGCTCTGGTAGCTGTTATGATAACCTCTAAACGTTCGCACCATGGATCCTGTACAACACACCTCCTGCAGCGCTACGATGCCGAACCCGCGGTCCTTCAGTAGATCGGCGAGTATGCGGGTGCTCCCAATGAAGTTGAGAGATCGGCAGTTCCACGTACCGAGTTTCCAATCACAAGTCCTTTTTGTTCGCTGGGGTCGTTGCCGTTGGTCTCGGTATGTATTATTCTGTTGCTGATTTTCCGTTACAATGTTTTTTTTACGGCTGGCCCGAAGGGCCTGACACCAACCTCCTACTTTCCGGAAACTATAGTGCACAGTTGAGCTTAGAGTCCTTCCCTGGCACTCGGACGTTGATCAGCCGCCCCTAACACGGGGATCAAACGCTGTTGTGAGCCGCTCCTCCTGGAGAACAGACGCTCAGGTTTGCCGAAGCAACCCCCCCCCCCCCTTTCCCTGTCAGCCTATGACCAAAGTTCCCACCGGGGTTGGTTGCCCGATCATCCCTAAGGTTGCTCATAGTTTCCGGCCGGTACCACGAGGAGGTAGGGATAGGAGTTGCAGAGGCTAGTGGATCACAATGGGATCTGAATTGCGCAGCATACCCTGCCTTTACCGTGCCTGTGTGGGGACCGAATAAATCATAATCGTGATGAAGACCGCGGCGTGTATTTTCATATAACTTCCCTACTAACAAATACTCCTCCCCGAGACAACTGTGGGGATGCTGTGGATTCCACGGTTGCTAGTAGCAACGGTTGTCGAACTAACATTCCTTCCCTTTCCCGATGACCGTTAGGACGTGACTGGCGCCGCTATTGAACTCTCGAATTGTGTACATTGAGAATGGTTAGCTGATCCCAAGCTTTTACATTCATTGGTTCTCTGTGCAACTTCGATTGTTTTGGTCAATCACGGAGTAGCAACTACGATGTGTACGGTTATCTTTGCTTTGATTCGCTTTGCTTTTGCTTTGAAACAAAATTTATCATTGTGTATGCTCACTTGCAGTGCATATGCTGATTGTTTTCAGTCTCTCCTGTGTGATAGAAATCGAAATTACTATCGCGAGGGAATTGTTAGAAAGAGAAGGAAAATATGAAAATAACACAGCGTTCCCAATCACCTTCAATATTCTTTCTGAGAATCCTCCAGGTGTTGCTTTCAAATTCCTCCAGAAGTTCTCGTAGTGTTTCTTACAGGAAATTTCCAGGAGTTATTTCAAGAAGTTTTTATCTGGGAGCTATTCCAGTATTCTTTAAAAAAAAATCAAGGGGTTTCCCGAAAGAATCTTCAAAAGTTCCTTCTAAGAATTCTGTAGAAGTTATACTCCAAGAGTTCTTTCTAACCCAGCCAACGTACCATCGCATATGATGTTGAATAGGATGCTAAAGTAGAGGCGATATGCGTATACTTTACACGCGGTTCAATGGGAGCATGTACGCAAATGGCGTCCACTTTGGCATTCTATGCTACATTATATAGAACTTCGTGTTGGCTGGGAGGGAACCTTCAGGATTGTTGGGATTCCTTCGGGGGTGTCTTCAGAAAATCCTTCAGGACTTCAACCAGAGGTTGCACAAACTAAACGATCACTAACATGAGACAACGGATAACACACGAAACACCCAGTAGTCCACGAGAGAATTTTCTGTTTAACGAAAAGTTTTCACCGAAACGAACCCACACTCCGAGGATTACGAAACAGTTAGACGCCTGACGCTCCTACGGCTGCTGGCATAGAGTGCGGTTGGGGTAAAAAATTACCCTAATGCACAAAGAGGATTAATGGTAGGCCTTTAGGCGCTTTTCGTGGTTTTGAGGATTTTCGTTCTTAGAATAAACTAGAAAAATACAGAAGGTGCAAGAATTTGTACAACATATTCGAGATCTACCGGAGCCCGTGGTGCAGTGGTCATATGTTCGCTTCATAAATGGTCATGAGTTCGAACACAACTTCGGCACTTGCAATTTTTTGTCAGTTGCTCTTCCCCCCGAGAGCAGCTGGCACTAAGCCCACAGTTCTATTGGGAAAGGCGAACTGCAACTCATGATCGATCTGAAGAAGGAAAAACTGTCACACATCAACATCATCGTTCTACCGGACAGAGTAGTAAAGTGAAAGCAGCACAACGACAAGCACTTCTACAGCGTATCAAACAATTGTCCGTACAGCAATTTTTTTGTCAAAATAATTTTTCATTCAAATGTTAAAAACTTTTTTATGCGTCAATCATAAACGCTGAAATTTTGACCAATCATGAATCATATATTAAAGCTCCATTAGTAAAATTTTGAGCGAGATCGAATAAGTTTTCTAAAAGTTATAGAACTTTTAGTAAAACTTATAAGATTTTTGAACACATTTTTAAAACATTATATCTCGATATGTACTCGATTAATTTTTTAATTTTTTTTTCGTGTTACATCTTATAACTAAGGCTTTCATATGCAGCCATGTTTGGGGTTTTATATTCACTACAAAAAACATGAAAAATGTGCGTATGTAGTTGACGATGTTTTAAAATTTACCTTATTTTGCACATATAATCTGCCAAACGTTTTCCACCAATAAAAGTGCATTAACTGAAAGAAAACTCCATAGGACCTACTCTTCATATGTAGTTTAGTAGGTCCTGTATAAAAATATATCATTAAGAGAGTTTTAAAAAGTTGAAAACACTTGGCACTTTTATTGATCAAAATATGATAAATTTCCAAATGACACTCTGACCATATACAGATTTTTTATATTTTTTGTAGTGAATATACAACCTTAAACAAAGCTGCATATGAAATCCTTAGGTATAAGATGTAACATGAAAAATATTGAAAAAGTTTCATCAAGTACATATTGAGATATAATGTTTTAAAAATGTATTCAAAAATTTTATAAGATTTACTAGAAGTTCTATAACTTTCAGAAAACTTATTCGATCTCGCTCAAAATTTTACCAATGAAGCTTTAATATATGGGTTATAATTGGTCAAAATTTCAGAATTTTTGGTTGACGTATAAAAAAGTTATAATCATTTAAATGAAAAATTATTTAGACCAAAAAATTGCTGTACGGACAATTGTTTGATACACTGTATATAGTAGAACAAAATACATTTAGGCGCTATATAAAGTGGAAGTGCAGCTATCAGTTGGAATCACTCACGTAGTGCTCTAGTGGACAAAAGAGCTGTAAATTAGGTTAACCCTCTAATACCCAACCCCGCCTTTAGACGGGGTATAGTTTGAGCATTTTTGTATTTTTTCTTGCCTAGGCAATCAAAACTTTTATATTTCCAGCTGTTATTTGGGACAGTTCTGTATATCTCACAATGGTTTATGGAGTCTTTTAAAGCGTATTAGCATTTTTTTTAAATCATTGAAAAAATGATGTCTTGGTTACCTTTTGTATGTCATTGTTTCTTTTGTATTTAATCGCAACAATTAACGTTTTTTTTAAATTTTTCCTCAATCATTCTATAAATTTTCCATGATAAAAATAAAAAAAACTAATAATTTAACAATAAATATAAAACCTCAAAATGTTTCCGTCTTAAAAAATCGGTATGCTTCCAGGAAAAATATAAAAGTGTAGGGATGTTCAAAGATAAAAATTAGAAAAATCAATAACCAAAATTCACAAAATCGAGATTTAAAAAGAATCATCTTCCAAAACATGTTTAAATCGATTTTAGATGACAAAAAACGATATTTAGATCAAAATAAAAAAAATGAGTATTAGGGGGTTAAGCGGTTAAGAAAAGAATGTGATTGCTGAAGCGTAGGAGGGCATGGATAGGAACGATATGCAAAGGTTTTATGGAACTGTCACTGGCGAGAAGCACAAGACTGCGCCGGTGCCCACAATGTGTAGACCGGGAAGTTAATTTGCTGCCAGGCAAAACAAAGGACCAGGAGGATGGAGCACTTCGAAAATTTGCTGGATAGCAAAAATGAAGACCAAATGTTTGAAAAGTCAAGGTGCTCCAAGACACATTCAAACTTGAAATATTATTTTTTATTTAGGAGAGCTAATCCATAGATGCATATGGAATTTTTAAATGAAACAATAACAATGACGGGTGCTGTGGTACTTTTGTAATTTAACTGCATTCCTTATTCACACCAATTTAGAAAATCTATTCTGCACAACGTTTGATTTCCTATAGGTTCAAAAATCAGAAACGCGCATATGCTCAGAAAATAGTTATTTTATCAGCACAGGTTCTGCGGTCACGCAATATCTCAAAACCAAAAAAAAAATTGTTTTAAATTTTCATGAAAAAAAATATTTTTTTTAAATCTTCCTGGCGGAATCTCTAGTTAGTTTTTTTTTTGGAAAATAGAAATTTTTCAAACCTTGACCTCACCTTGACTTTTCGAACAACGTTTTTTGACAGCCTACTGCAGAATTGTTTTAAGCAAGAACTTCTGAGGGAAGCTTTGTAGATATTTCTAAAAAAAATCTGCACCATTTTCCTAATCGATGGAATAATTTCTCAAGAAATCTGTGAATGGTTTTCGGAAGAATCCATGGAGAATCTTCTGAGAAAATCTATGGAAGGTTTTCAAGCAGAATTCTCGGAGTAATTTCTGTAGTATCATGTAGTGGATTTTTCTGAATTTTCTGAAAAAATCCGTGAATTAATTTCGGTAAAATGCTTAAAGGTTTATAAGGAGTTCTTCGATTTATTTCTAGGGCAATTTCTGGGGAACTTCAAAGGGATCTCTAAAGAAATCTATGGATTTCCTAAAAGAATCCTTGGAAGAGTTCATGAAAGAACTCTCTTAAGAATCTTTGATAGAACCACTAGTAGAATTTCACATTTCCCAGGAAGATTTGCTTTAAAAATTCCTGGACAAGTTTCTAACGAAATCTATAAAGTAATTTCTGAAGAAAACTATGCATAGAGGAATCCCAAATGATTTCTTAAGGAATCCCTAAAAGAATTATTGAATAAATTCACAGAGAAATTTCTAATATTTATGTGAGATTTTCTCAAAAAATCCTTTGAGAAATTTTGGAGGATCAGCTTGTGAGCATTCTGAATGGCTCTCCGGAAGTATTACTAATCCTTGAAAGATATGTGACAGCTGTTGTTGACTTTAAGGAATATAAAAAAGACACGGACACCGTCTTCAGCCGAGGTTGTACAGACTGAACGAAACTTAACACTAGACAACGGACATTACACATATTACGAGCACCAGTGGATACGAAGAAGATACATTTGTTGCGAAAAGTTTCATCACTCGGCGCGGGAATCGAACCCTCACCCTATGACATGGTACGGTTATACGCTTGATGACGCTAACCGCACGGCAACGAAGCTCCACAATATACTCTAGGACACTTTAGACGATGCTGAATATCTTAAAAGTATATTACAATTTTTATCAGTCTTCTAATAGGTCCAGTATTTTTAATTGATTATGGAACGTTATTTTACGTATAGTCGGTATAACTACTGTTACAAGAATAGATAGGTCTGAGGTTCTACATCAAGTTCATGCTAGTTCCGATGACCTGTATTATCCTTATAATGCCTATGAGTGGCTTTCGAGTTTCCAAAAGATTCACGGATTACAGTAGATTATAAAATGTAACAATTTGTTGCTAAAATGGACAAAATTACACCTGTAGATTTGAAGACATGTTCGATTTTAGGAACATTTTGGAACCTTTAGAATATCACAAGACTGAAAACTATTCCACATTTAAAAAAGAAAAGGTTATTCACACACATAAGTATGAATGTTGCAATAGGTATGTCTGTTACTTTAATTTTTGACTAGTTTGTAAGCCTAATTCATTATTATATTACCTGAAGAGACGAACCAGCCAAAGGCTGAAAGTCTCTTAAATAAAGACAAATCAATCAATTAATTGTTATATTAGAAAACATATGGGGTTTTTGCGCTTTCTTGTTCTCGGCATAATGTGGCTGGCTAAAGGAAGCTTTTCCCCATCCTATTCATTAATACCACAAAGGTCAGATGAAATAAACAAATAAATACAAATCAGGCCAAACATTTCAATAGGTCCTATCTGTATTTGAGAGGCTCTCTTTGTTCACTTTCTCTTTCAATTATTGCAAAGTAATGGTACACTTTTCAACTATTTTTTTGCAGTACAAATATAAAGACGATTTTTTGATCATCGTTCAATGCAAGGAGACAATCATAATACAAATAAACAGCTGAGATATTAACGAAAGAGAGGGAAACCAAAGAGAGCCTCTCTTCTGCAGATTGGACCTTTAGACATGTTTGGCAACAAACAAATGTATACCATATGATAAATCAGTATTTGACGCTACTGGTGTATACATTATTTTGTTCTTTAACTCCTTGGTGTTCAGGATGTTCTAAGCTGTCAAAGATGTCTCAAACCCAATTGCTCATAATTTTCCTCAATTTAGCAGAGTAGAGTTGCAATAACTTTGTCGAAGACAGAGTTTATCGAATGGGTGATGTTTACAGCCTTTTTTTTATTTGGTGTCATATGTAAGAATGGTTAGATACACTATCGGTGGATTAACCCTCTAATACCCAATCCCGCCTTTAGACGGGGTATAGTTTGAGCATTTTTGTAATTTTTGTTTCGTGGAAAATCAATTTTATTATATTTTTGGTTGATATTTAGGACTGTTTTGTATTTTTCAAAATGGTTTTTGGTGTATTTTAAAGCGTATTTACATTTTTAAAAAATCATTGAAAAATTGATGTTTTAGTCACCTTTTAAAAGTCATTGTTTAATTTGTATTGAATCGCTACAATTGACACATTTTAAATTTTTCCCAAATCATTCTATCCATGTTTAATAGTTTGAGAGAATCGAATACACTCTAAAATTATTTTCCTTAAAATTACACGAAAAATAAAATTTTCTGTGAAAAAAAAATTCAAATAATAATATTTCAACAATAATCATAAAATCTCAAAATGTTTTCATCTCAAAAAATCCGTTCCCCAAATTGGCTTCCAGGAAAAATATAAAAGTGTGGGGATGTTCAAAAATAAAAATTAGAAAAATCAAAAACTGAAATTCACGAAATCGAGAATTAAAAAGAATCATCTTCCAAAACATGTGTAAATCGATTTTAGATGACGAAAAATGATATTTAGATCG
Organism: Aedes albopictus; assembly: GCF_035046485.1. Lineage (NCBI taxonomy): Eukaryota > Metazoa > Arthropoda > Insecta > Diptera > Culicidae > Aedes > Aedes albopictus. Next base: position 388,157,309 of record NC_085137.1, read on the forward strand.
AAATAAAAAATTTGGGTATTAGAGGGTTAATTCACGCTGTATATATTTGGGGCCATTGTGGCGATTGAGAGCAGTTTTGGTACACAAACGACGTCTAACGTGCTATCAAAACATTACTTGCAATGATATAAATCTAATTAATCAAACAAACTATCATAAGCATTACAAAGATGCCTCTAACCAGTCACGTATATCCATAGTCAACAGTCGATATTATTTTGTCAGTCTTAACGGGAACATGTTTTGATATCGATATTATTACTAAGTATCTAAGTACCTAGCTAACTACATTTCAATCAATCAAAGACATGCTTCGTTCAAATAACCTTACTTACCATCTGGAAGAGAATGATTCCCTCAAGTTACGCTGGCAGTCATACTTTCAAAGTTCAAAATGTCAGAACTAAAATTTATAAATCGCTTCAACACTTTGCTGATCGGCAACATTCGCGTTGATTACATCCGGCAAAAAGTGATACCATCGAGTGCGCTTCGTAATACGACAATTCTGGCCATCAGTTTTGTATTGATATTCTACTTTTCATGGAAACTGAGCGTGGATGCGGTCGAAAACGATGCTCCCATCCTACCTTCTCGAATCACTTTCGAGTATATTTCACGAGTATTATCGTTCGTTATCCAATACGTGGCTTTGCTGTTGGTGATGCTGGACAGCTTAATAACTCGACGAAAATTATTACACCTAGCAAATCTCTTGCTCAAATACACTGTTCGAAATAAGAATATCGGAAAAGTGGATTCAAAGCGAAATTTTGAAATTCATATTGAGATATTTATTGTCGTCGCATGCATATCAGTGCTTAATTTGTACAACGTAATAGTAAATTTTGAGTACTTGTCGATTGTACTAATGGGCATGATATCGTTGATAACCTACACCATCTGGTTGTACCTGATCGGAAATCTATTTTATCCACTATATTTCGCTAATTTTCTAATACATGAGTTCGACATTCTTCGAGTTCGGCTTCAGGTAAACCGTTTGGAAACTGTACTCGCCAATGCCGATCTGTTGCTCGCAATAAAGAAGCACATTTCGCAAGTTTTTGGCCGAAGGCTGTTTCTCATGCTGTTCCAGTTGTTCATGAACATGTCAATAGATGCCTATTCGGTGATGGAAATTTTCTTGGAACAGGATGAAGGCGGGATGAATGGCAATGAATTATTTTTACGTATAAACACACTCATCATCAATCTGGTATCGCTCTTTGGGATGACCAACACTTTCGAACGAGTGCAAACAAAGGTAAATTGAAATTAACAATAATAACTTAACTTTTTGGGGCCATTCGGGGTCTAGTTTGTCGTATCTTGGGATGTTCTAGGTAGTGTACATAGTGAATTCCGGTATGACTTTGTTGGGATATAGCACGAGATTGAAGCCAGATAGGAAGGTACGATCTTCGGAAAAGTTGTTCAGGACTACGAATACTTCTAGGTCATGAAGAGCAGAGTTCCGAATTTCACCACCACGTGGCGCTAGTGTACATAGCTAGTTCCGATACGACTGGGATATAGCACGAGATTGAAGCCAGATAGGAAGGTACGATCTTCGGCAAAGATGTTCAGGACAACGAGTACTTCTAGGTCATGAAAAGCATAGTTCCGAATTTCACCAGCAGGATTTTTCAAAGGATTTGCCATAGAAATTCACATATAAATTTTCAAAGAAATCCCTATAGAAATTTCTAAATGATTTTTAAACAAATTACCGAAAGAATTCTCGAAGGAATTGCCAAAGCTTTTACCAAAAGAAGTTTCGTTTAAATAAATACAAAGAAATTTTAAAAAGAATTCCAATAACTCTCCCGTAGAAATGCTTAAGGCACTAAAAAGGAACTTCCAGCGTTTTATTTAGTTGCTACCCAGTATTTTCGACCAATGGTGAATCCAAACGTTCTTCTGCAAATCGATGCACCATTGATGGATCTCCGCGCAAAAATTAAACATCAACGATTGAATTCACCCTTGGCCAAAAATAAACTGAAAAACATGCCGAAGCCGTCATGCTACCTAACGTGATATCTTGATAAGAACAGCCAAAAAAACATCAGATAAGAACAGCCAAATGTGTGGGAGAATAGGACGCCTATATTAGAAAGCAATGAGCCCACACGTCAATATTTCAAATATTGCTGAAAGCTCGAATTAGGCGTCAAGAGAACATCATCATGTTAACTATGCATAATATTCCACTAGGATAAACATAGGAATGGCCCACGTAAAAATAACAATCACAAATTTGTGCGTATTAGCTGAGTAAATACTCCGCATGAAATTGAGTCATCGCGACGTGAGAATAGTCATTCACCACCATCCTCGGATCGCAAGCATGATTGACCACAAAGTGCTAAATCTGTTCAACATTTTATTCGTTTCCAGCATTCGTTTGGAAGTCGACGAAACATGGTGCTACATCTACTACAAAAATGTTTACCGAAACTATTTGCTACCGCTGTCGTTCTGTTTATGTGTCCTGTGCACTGGAACTATGCTTCTGAGTAACGAATTCCAATACCTGATACAACGGGTGGCCGACATAAGTGATGTACTCCGATATGCTTCCTTCACCATGGTCGACATTTCTACCACTTTGCTTTTCCTGTTGAATCGAAAGAAGTGTTTGAGGCTAGTTGATGAACTTATTCACTTCGACCGTAGCTACAGTGCCCTAACTAACTCGTGGTCATTCCAAGCAGACGTTAGACTTACCAAGAGTCAAATGGTGTTTGCCGGCGCCAGCTATCTAACCGTCTTGGTGATAAATATAATAATGTTCACATTGTTGCCATATAACACTCTCACTTCGATTCTGCTGACTATGTCCGTTTTCATCGGGCTTCATTTTGCACTGCAACAGCTGTATGTGGTGTATTTTGTCGAACACTTGACGATTAGATACCACCTGATACGCGGCGCGGTTCAGAAACCAGGCATCAGTCAAAACCTACTGCTGGCAACACTGAAACTGTATGATCAATTGGGCACTATGACGCAGTTGATGTCCGACACGTTCGGGCTGTACTGTTTGCTGAGCTCGCTGATAGTTTTCCTAAATTCGGCAATCGCTATCTACGGTAGTATGGTAATACTTGAGCGTGGAAACTCGTTGCTAAATATTCTGATGGATTCGGGTAATGCTATTCCCACTATAATTTTGTTCTATGGAAAAACTTATGCGTTTGAAAGATTGATAATTGAGGTAAGAAGTCGGCATTTGTGCTAAGTGGAATAGATTGTTCAAGGATAATTTATGAGAACCTTCAATTATGAAGCTCACATACGTAAACTTTTTATTCTTATCCGTTTTCAGGAACAGGAATTCAAGAATGCCGTCAAATCACTTCAGTACACTGCTACTGAAGAGCAATCAGAAGATTATTTGGTAAATGTTGAATAATTTATAAACTGAGTCCACATTAAAACTAACTAACTAATGATTTCTCCTATTCAAATTTGCAGAACTTCCTAGATCTAATCAACCTGAAGCTAATGGCAGAATCGCCCAAGATTACCGCATGTGGCCTATTCACCGTTAATTTGCAAGTGTTTTATAACGTTTTCGCCGCCATTGTCACCTACATAATGATTCTGTTTCAGTTTAGAGATTTTGAAAAGTCCTAATTGACACCTTTTTGCTGGCGTGTTTGTAATGTTACAATAATGGAAATAAAACTTAAGTGTATATGTACCAATTATAGCACTATCTAAAAAATGCCATTTATATGTTACATGATAGCTCAGTTTTATTGCATTCCAGGAAAAATGTGAAATTCATCCAAAACTGCCTTTAGTATTTATTGCGCCGTGCACAAATCAAAAAAACGCTGTACCAATTATGGACGAATTTTTAAGCACAGCGTAGTTTTTTTTTACTTATTCGTTTATTTGGAAGGCTCGGGCGCCACATGGGCATAACTGAGCCGAAATCTTTTGTTTCTACATTGATTTTACATTTTACTATTTATTACTGCCTTAAAACTATGTTAGTTTGGGAAGCCGAAGTAGTCGCGGCTGTTTCGAGATTAAGGATTGAAAAAAGAGAATAAAATAAAATTGGGAAGGACGGATTTATGGGTTCAAAACTAAATTATTTGCTAACTCATACTAAAAACATTGATGGGACAAATTTTCCATATCTGTAATGGAACCAAAAAGAAAGGACTTTATCAGTAGACAACGACAAGAAGAGGACAAACGGAAGGGGGCGACGACAGACAGGGGCGAACAACAAAACCGAAAGGCGGACAACGAAAACAAGGAACGTACTACATCAAACTCTGACATCAACACGTTTCAAAAACTGGTAAATCAGGTTCATGTATTCCAAATCAAGTCCTGCCAACACTTCTCTAACGGGTTTCTGTTGTTTCCCTCGGACCCGAAGAATTTCATGCAGCTCAGATCTGACCTCGCGATACTCATTGCATCCCCACACGACATGTTCAATATCCTGGTAAGCCACGCCACAGACACAGATATTACTTTCTGAGAGCCCAATACGGAAGGTATGTATACTAGCGTGGTTCAAAAAATCGTTTTTGCTCCACACCGCTTATTCGATTTGTATCCAGATTATATGCCTTCTCCCAAAGTTTGAGCTCATTTGGTTGAAAATTGAGACTGCACAAGCCCTTCAAAGTTTGTATGGGAATTACTATGGGAAAACGATGTTTTTATTCAATCCACCGTAGCATTTCCCCAAGTGCTCTAGTGGGTTAGTCGACACTTGGCAATGCTAGGCTACTCTATCAGCTACAACTTTGCTGAAGACCGCATTCGAATCGGAAGCCTCATTAATTAGTTACCGATTTTTATCCAGAATCGAAATCTTTACTCATGATGGTTGAACTATTCGGTGGGCATCACTGCATTTTGCAGTGAAACATAGTAGCCACGATTTCAGTGTGCTATCTTTGGCGCCATATGCAGCAATGTTGCCTGCTGGGAAGCTGGAGGATCACTATTAAAGTTTGCCCAGTTGGATAAAAATCGATAACTAATTAATGAGCCGTCCGATTTGAATGCGGTCTTCAGCAAAGTTGTAGCTGATAGAGTAGTCTAGCATTGCCAAGGGTCGACCAACCCACTAGGGCACTTGGGGAAATGCTACGGTGGATTGAATGAAAAACATCGTTTTCCCATAGTAATTCCCATACAAACTTTGAAGGGCTTGTGCAGTCTCAATTTTCAACCAAATGAGCTCAAATTTTGGGAGAAGGCATATAATCTGGATACGAATCGAATAAGCGGTGTGGAGCAAAAACGATTTTTTGAACCACGCTAATGTATACGTTCAACAAATAGTGGTTGGACATCAGCCGACACATCACATGAATGAAATCGCGGCCTAAATCCAACCCTTTGAACCATGACTTCTTCGACATCTGTGGATTGATGGAGTGCAACCATCTACCCATCTCTCCATTTGTGCTGCCAGCTGATCAAGGTCTCCTGACGGGCCAATGCAAAAAATTCATCGAAGGCGATTTGACGCTCGTAAATATCGCCTTCGCTAGCACCCACCTTAGCCAGAGAGTCCGCTTTCTCATTGCCCGGAATTGAGCAATGTGAAGGGACCCAAGCTATGGTGATGGTGTATGACCGTTTGGTCAAAGCACTCAATACTTGGCGTATTCCATTCAGGAAGTACGCTGAGTGATTCATCGATTTCATTGACCGAACAGCCCCTAGAGAGCTTAAACTGTCGGTAATAATGAAATAGTGCTCAGGTGGAAGAGTGCGAATGTACTCTAAGGTGTAGTATATAGCCGCTAGCTCAGCAATGTATATCGAACATGGCATTTGAAGCATGAAATTCGTTGTAGACACCGAAACCAGTCGAATCATCGATCATCGAACCATCTGTGAAGAACTGTCTGTCCCCGCTAACATGCCCGAACTTACTTGCAAAAATTTGTGGAATACACACGGAACGAAAAGATTCTGGTGTTTCGGTGATCTCACCCTTCATGGACAGATCAAAATCCACAGAGCAACTGTCGAAGTTTGAGAAGTTGTCACGATTGGTGTTAACCGGAGATGGGCTTAACTCCAGCGTCATGTACCAGTAGTACACAGTCATAAAACGAGTTTGAGGTTTCTGTTCAAGCAGCTTTTCGAAATTTTCTAAGACCAATGGATTCACAACCCCGCATCGTATGAGGAACCGGAACGATAAGCACAGCGTAGTTACTGATTTGCCATTTCTAACTTATGAATAGTCCAGTTAGCCTAGTGGTTAAGGCTATGGATCGCCAATTCGGAGACAGCGGGTTCGATTCCCGTTCCGGTCGGGCATAGAGTATCATTGTACTTACCTAACAATATACAAATTCCTGCAATGGCAGGCAAAGAAAGCCCTTCAATTTATAACTGTGGAAGTGCTCAAAGAACACTAAGTTGAAGCGAGGCATGCCAAGTCTCAGTGCGGACGTAGAGCCATAAAGAAGAAGAAGAAACTTATGAACATTCATCAACTTTTGCTACCTGAGCTTCCACGGTCAACGCTTTTTGGGAGATCTCCTGAATGATTAGAGTAAAAGCCCATTCGGGGTAATGGTGTTTGGCGGAATGGGGTGGAGCCTTTACTCCTTTGAAGCCGAAACTTTTGCAAGCTTTATTATAGAGTTTTTTCTACGTATTTATGTGGTTCTGGTGCTCAACGGCATAGAAAAGGCAGAATATGATGCAGATTTTTTTTCTGGGAATCCTAGGTCATCCAAATTGTTCTTGAGTTTAGATCCTAAAGTCAACGAGTGTTACGGTAGCTTCTTTTATTTGACAAAGCTACGATTTGTAATCTATCATGTTCAGTATGTTTTCAGATAGTTCAAAAGACAGTATCAGAACAGTCGAGATATCCTTGGTCATCCAAATTATTCTTGAGTTTAGATCCTAAAGTCTACGCGTGTAACGGTAACTTCTTTCATAATACAAAGCTACGATTTGTAATATACCATGTCCAGAAAGTCTCCTGAAATTTTAAGATCAATCAGGATATCCTCGGTCATCCAAACTGTGCTTGAGTTTAGATCCTAAAGTGTACGCGTGTAACGGTAACTTCTTTCATTATACAAAGCTACGATTTTTACTATACCATATCCAGTAAGTCTTCTGAAAGTTAAAAAGACAGTATCAGATCAGTCAGGATATCCTAGGTCATCCAAACTGTTCTTGAGTTTAGATCCTAAAGCCTACGCGTGTAACGGTAATACGATTTGTAATCTATCACGTTCAGTAAGTTTTCTGAAAGTTCAGAAGACAGTACATATCAGAACAGTCAGGATATCCTAGGTCATCCAAACTGTTCTTGAGTTTAGATACTGAAGTCTACGCGTGTAATGGTAACTTCTTTCATCATACAAAGCTACGATTTGTAATATACCATATCCAGTAAGTCTTCTAAAATTTCAATAGAAATTTCATCAGTCAAGATATTCTAGGTCATCCAAACTGTTCTTGAGTTTAGATACTAAAATGTACGCGTGTAACGGTAACTTCTAAGCTACGATCATGTCCACTAAATCTTCTTAATGTTTAATGGACATCATCAGATCGGGCGGGGGTCATTCTAACTACTTGATGTTTAAAATCTATCATCTATAGAAATTGAAGCCTCTGTTTTGGCTATATCTCTTTCGAGACGGAGCACAAAAAAGTGAAATCTCCATACAAAAGGCTCAACTTTGGCTCTCCAGAACTCTTAGATTTCCCAACAAAACAACAATTATTTTTCCTCATTTGAAAGAACTTCTCTTTATCTTTCGATTTCTAGCTTTTACTGCCTAGATTTTGGTCGTCTTAGTTTTTTTCTGTTAGTTTTCATCCAAGGAAGGTTTATGAGGCAAAAAACATGGAAAAATTGAGAGTGTTTGAACATCGATCTTCCATACATTTTGACCGGGGACTTGGCCTTGGCTAGAAACTTGAAACGTCAAAAAACGCGGTAGGCAAGACAAAGTTTGTCGGGTACAGCTAGTATGTTATATAATATTTTATACTGACCGGAGCTCACAGAATACTATCAGGGACTATGGCATAGCTTTGGGCACTGTTCTGTAGTATGGACAACATGCAACATGGAGTCTACAGGCGTAATAATATCTTTTTTGCTGTTTTGAGTTACACCAACATTACCAATCGTAATGAATGTATCTATTTCATTTATTAACCGTTAATAACAATTATATTAAAATTGAATTAACAATTCTTCACCTCGGTTAGTGGCTGCAGCTCCTATCCTCAGCTGCGTCCCATTTGCCTTCAGATTTGTACTCGAGATGTAGCTTCGTCATATCTTCACCATAGCTGGAAGTTCTTAGTTGTAGGGAAGTTTAGTAATCCTGAGATATCTCCAGGGTATTTTGGAATGGCTCTGAGTTTCACATAAGTTCACGGATCTGGGTGAGTTACATTAGGTAACGTACCTTTGTATAGCACAAATAATGACTACAACGAATGGAGATTAAAAAAATGAGTTTGATAACAGTTTGGACAACTTCAAATGTTTCTAAGGTACAGAACAATGCCTACTAGTCTTTGAAGAATATTAGTAAATATGGTTCATTATGTATCATTATTTAGCGTAGCAGGCTAGCATTGCAAGTGTGATATAAAGTTGGATTGTGCGATATTTGCCAGAAAACCATTCGCCAGAATGCCACTGGCCAGAATGACATTTGCCAGAAAATACCATTTCCCAGAAAACCGTTTGCCAGAAAGAACCATTTCCCAGAAAACCATTTGCCAGAATGTACCATTCTCCAGAAAGTACCATTTCCCAGAAATTTTCCGATGTTCTCAATCCAGAAGTGGTCGCAATCTAATGATAATTTAAAGCATTCTTATTGAAAAAATAAATCGTGTTTTTTATTTGTTTTGGACCGATTAGCCCACAATAACGATTGTAAAAATGTAAAATTTTAATTTTGTTCAGATTTATATGCGAAAGTTAAATAAATTATTGGAACTGATGTAAGAGCAAACATTAAATAATTTTAGAGTAACTTTTAAAGAAAAGCCTCCCAAGTAACCAGTAAGCATTTAAAATAGCATTCCTTCAGCATTATAGTAGCCTTTACGACAAGGCGTTTAATGCTAATTAGCCGTATATGCGCCTATAATGCTACCTTACTGCAGGTTTTGGCAAAATAACGGGCTGTCTTAGTGCTATCCCTTCAGGAACGTCGTGACGAAATGTCAAAGAAGCGTAACGCCTCGTCGAGCAAAAAAAAAACAAAAATAGATTGACGTCTGCTTCTCGTTCTCTCAGCCTGCTTCCCGCTTCATCGTCCTTCCATATTCCAGCCGGTGGTGCTAGGTGGTACTTTTTTGCTGGTTTTTGTAGTGATGTAGGTTTGAACTTACGATCCGGAGATTGATGAATCATATCCGCTTCTGATGCTGTTGCTCCTGATACACGATGCCAAAGCTGTTCCGGTGGCGTGCGTTGATTTAATCGCCAATATAAAGAATGATTCGATAACAGCTTCAGATTCAACATCAAAAACTTGTTTTCATTGTGATGTTTCATTGTGGGAGAGGATTGCGATCCCTTCTTTCAAATATCTGTGCAATATGATTCTTTCTTCCCTCTTTCAAACAATCCAATGATCCACCAAAGCATCCACCTATTCGGCACACATTTTCCGACGAAATGATAAATAATTGGTGTTTTTTGATGGACAAATTCCCAAACCAATCCAGCTGCAGTAATGTTTTCTTTGGGGCTTTTGAATGAGTAGAGGAAAATGAAGAAACAAATAAGATGCACAAATTTGTAAACAGAAGCATAGGCTCTGTAAGAGAGAGACAATATGTGTTGCCAAATGCGTAACATATCTCCCAACCTTTTTGCTCCTAGCATTTAAAGAGCAGTTGAAAAGCATTCTGATTGCGCCCAAGTGAAAACACTTCAAGCAGTTGAAATGCTAATTAACAGCCAACAGCATTTGAGAAGCACAGCTTATGCTAACTCAAGGCAGTTATGCATTCAAACTACTAATGTAGGGCAGTAAGCAGTTTAAATGCATAATACGGGCTGATATACGGCTTATTCAAATGCTTAGTGGTTACCTGGGTATAGTTTAAAGAAGGGCAAATCACTCTGAAACAATAAATTGATGTGAACTCAAACCTTTCAAACTTTACAATACATTAAATCTCTTACGTTATTTAATATTTTATTGCGAACAACAGCTAGAACATTTCCACAAATTTGTTTTGTGGACAAGTTGATCAGGATGTGGATCCAATTGATCAAATATTATTTTGATGGAATTTGATCAATAGAAGGATTTTCCTTTCTTCAACACGTAGGATGTTCTTTCCAGCTTTTACTGATATGGAATTTTTGGCTTAACTAACATTTTTCAAAGATTCCCTTCTTTCAATTGAAAGTAATTTTAAAGCTTATTTTTGACAATAAAAATAACATGATCACTTTAAATAATAATTTTGGTGCCAAACAGCAAAATTACCCGGAATTGTTGATCAAACACTGAAGTCAATCGAATACCATACACAAAAACCTTATAGAAGCAACAAGTAAAATACACAGAAATAATAACTTAAGTGACGGTTTTACCTATACCATTAGCCTGACTGTCACTGCCCGAAAGCCAGTACCCCCAATATCACAAGCTTGAATTATTAGGCCGAATATATGGCCTAAAAAGCTTGTTCTTGAGGAAATTGATTCTAATATTTCCAGCAGTTTATTCCTTCTTTTAATCATCTGCTGTTCTTTCTAGATGAACTTCTTAGTTTATGTGCGCCATTTCTAACCAATATATTCCCTTATCACGGTGATTGTAACATGTGAGCTTAACATATTTGGGCTTATCTAATGGCGCTCCGGCTACTGTTATAGAATCTTACTATCAATGGTGTAAGGGCATTCGGCTGAAGGCCATTGGGTCGAATGTCATTGAGTCAAAAAGTTATTTTGCCGAATGGCCATATTTTTTCCGTTTTCTTCTTTTATGCTGTCAAAACAATTGTTGAAGTTAGAGCTACTGAATTTTACCCATGAATCTTTCCTTCTTTTAAATATAGAAACAATATACGGGTTTAAGATCTGTTATTTTTTTCAATAATTCAACTATTTTTTCCGCAATATCAATATTGCTTTACGATTCTAACATAATCAGCAATTTATGCCAAAAACTAGACTAGATGAAACTAGAAAGAACAGCCTGTGTTCAGAAGAAGGAAAATTTCACTATTTGAACTAGAGAGAATAGTTTCATTGTAGAAAAATAGTTTTTTGCACCGAAACCGTTGATGTTCAACTAGTGAATTTTGCCTTCTTTTGAATATAGGCTGTTCTTTCTAGTTTCATCGTAAGACTAGTTTTTGGCATAAATTGTTGATTGCACTAAAACAATAAGGCAATATTAATATTGTATAAGTATCAGCTAATTATTGGAAAACCGAACAAATTTAAGAAACCGTTCCAATTCCTGTTCCATAATCACTGAATTGCGATTCGTGATCACCATTCTACCTATTGAACATTCGGCCTAATGGACTTCGGTCAGCAGTATTTTGACCATACCAGATATTTGTGGACATATGCACTTATAGCCTAGTTACATCGAAGTCTCGCGCTTAGTATCATACAGGCGTATCTGCTATGATCGATTTCTCTTCATCGATTTTCTCTTTGATCAAGAACTACCGGTGAATCATTTCCTGTTGTTTTCGTTGTTCTAGCCCTAGTCGTCCTTTCTCGGAACAAACCAAGAGATCATCCTAGCAGTGAAAATATTGAATTATTGTAAACGATTGAAACTTATGACATTTTTTTTTGTAAATGGACTGAATTATATCCACCAAATTCTTACAATCACATCTTTAGTTTCAATTAATTCTTAGAAAACGGAGAAAATTTCTATTTGCCCGAAAGTACCATTTGCCAGAATGTACCAATCCCCATAACTTAATATTTAATATTAAATTCTGGGGATTGGTACATTCTGGCAAATGGTACTCTCGGGCAAATAGTATTCTGGCAAATGGTACTTTCTGGCAAATGGTTTTCTGGCGTTTGTCATTCTGGCGAATGGTTTTCTGGCGAACGGTTTTCTGGCAAATATCGCACAATCATAAAGTTGTGTCTCAATGAAAGATTGGATGACCTAAAATTATTACAAATCTATCATGAAGTGACCCTTGAGATTTTACCATTGGATGTGTAACATTGCTATCAAAAACGAAATCACCTCATGTTACAAAAAAAAGACAATTACACTGTCTCTGGCTAGAGGCCTCACAGACTGAACATTACTAACATTTTCCGTTTGCCGAAAAGTTTTCCCCGACTGTAGTGGGAATCGAACCCACACTCCGAAGCTCACGGGACACCTAAACGACTGACGCCGCTAACTGCTCGGCCACGAAGCCCACGAACAGCGGTTATTTTTATCAACTAAAGCTAACAGAAAAGGATGGCCCATAACATCTCAAAACAACGCTTATTGTTCCTCGAACTACTTTGGTAAATACAGTGGAAGTCACACTATTTAACATACTGCCAAAAGCTATTATCACAAGTGTAGAACTGACGCTATGGTCTCCGCACTAGTTTGTTTGATCTGGAATATCTCAAAGCTATCTTTGAATGACTCAGGAAATGAGATTACAGTTGGATGTGTAATGTTGCAGTTCATTGTGAGCATAACTACTGTTACTGTCAAGAGCTAAACTTCAGGACAGTTTGGACGATCCTGAATGTCCCAAAGGTTCATAAAAATATATATTGTAGACTTCAGGTTGGTACAGTAACCGCGATTGATTATGCAACATTACTCAGTACAGCAGATGTGGCTGCTGTTACGAGTGTATACCTGAAGTTCTGAACTCCAAGGTAGTTTTGCTGACCAGGAATATCCCTATAGTGTCTCTTAATGACATTTGAGATTTCAAGAGCTTCACAGATACCAGCAGACTATGCAATGCTATTAATTATGGCGAAAACACATAAAATTATTATTGTAGATTTGAACGGCCTCATTTCAGGACAGTTTGGAAAACCCGGATTGTCCCAAAGGTTTATAATAACATCAAGTAGACTTCAGATTGGTCCAGTAACCGCGGTTGATTATGCAACTTTACACAGTATAACAGACATGGCTGCTGTTACGAGTGTAGACCTGAAGTTCTGAATTCCTAGGTAGTTTGGCTGACTTGGAATATCTCTATAGTGTCTATAATTGACATTGTAGATTTCACGATTTCCAGTAGATTTTGTAATGTTATTATTTATGGCGAAAACGCGAAAAATTACGCTTGTAGATTCGAAGGAATTTACTACAGGACAGCATGGAACACCAGGAACATCCCAGAATATAAAACACTTTTAGATACTCTTGACGAAGATTAAATGAATACATATGAACGTGACCCATATCCAAACTCAACTTTTAGAACAACTGTGTATGTCAATTATTTCGTTTCTCCAAACTTCATGGTGTTTAGGATGTCCTAGGTTGTCAGTAAAGTCTCAAATACAAATATTCCCATTTTTTTCTTAATAGAGTACTCAATTTGCAACAACTTTGCCGAAGACAGTATTCTGTTTTATTGAATGTGTGAATTTATACAGCCATTTCTATGTTGGGCCTTGGGGTCATATATGGTCGGCGTTCAGTCGGAGTGGACTACGCGGTTTTTTGGGCCGGTTCAGATAAGCGAAGGAACTTGATAACTCTGAACTTTTCGATGTTATTTTGATGCAGATGTATCCAGTGTTGGTAAAAACTCAAATTCTCAAATCTCATGGTTGAGTTGTTTCACGCGCGATTCTTGACTCGCCAAACTCACCACCGAAAAAATCATGCATGAGTTGACTCATGATTTCACTCATTCCTTTCTTTCTTGGTGTTCTTAATGTTTACATCGAAATTTTTAGGATTGTATGATAGAACAAAAGCAAATCTAGCGTACAACAACATTGAATGCCGTTTAAACTGATTTGGATTCGCTTTACAAGCGAACGAGATTTCGGCGCTTGACTCGTGAGTGCGAGATTTTGCATGAAATTCTCGCACGTGAGAAAACGATTCAGAATCGCGTGCGAGTTTGCTCACGCAGGAGCGATTCATGAGTGTGCTTTGAGTATGAGTTTACCAACACTGGATGTATCATTACATAGAGAAGTTATAGTATTTCAGAAAATAATGTCCTTAATTTGATATCCCATGTGCTTGCAGGACATATGAGAGCTACATTTTTTGAGCTACAAATGCTCTATCTAAAAAAAAAACATTACATAAACGAGTAGACACCCTAATAATATAACCTACAATAGAAAGCAGTAAGCCCACACTTCAATGCTTCAAATGCTGCATGAAAGCCTAAATTGGGAATCATAAGAATGGCATCGAATAAAGTATGCATAACATTCCACCAGGATAAATATAGGAATGTCACGCGTAAAAATAACAATGACAAATTTGTGCGTATTAGCTAAGTAAACACTCCGCATTCGGGGAATGAAATTGAGTCATCGCATCGTAAAAATAGTCATTCTCCATCGTCCTCAGATCCCAAGCATGATTGACTACAAAGTTCTAAACCTGTTCAACACTTTATTCGTTTCCAGCATTCGCTTGGAAGTCGACGAAACATGGTGCTACATCTACTACAAAAACGTTTGCAGAAACTATTTGCTACCTCTGTCACTCTGTTTATGCGTCCTATGCGTGGGAGCTAAGCTTCTGAGTAATGACTTCCAATATCTGATACAACGAGTGGCCGACATAAGTGATGTATTCAGATATGCTTCCTTTACCATGGTCGACATTTCTACCACGTTACTTTTTCTGTTGAATCGAAAGCAGTGTTTAAGGCTAGTTGACGAACTCATTCACTTCGACCGCAGCTATAGTGCCCTAACTAACTCCTGGTCATTCCAAACAGACGTGAAACTAACCAAAAGTCAAATGGTGTTTGCCGGCGCCAGCTATCTAACCATCTTCGTGATAAATATAATAATGTTCAAATTGATGTCGTATAATATTCTCATTGCGATCCTGTTGACCATTTCTGTTTTCATCGGGATTCATTTTGCACTGCAACAGCTGTATGTGGTGTATTTTGTAGAACACCTCACGATTCGATACCACTTGATACGCGGTGCGGTTCAGAAACCAGACATCAGCCAAAACCTGCTGCTGGCAACACTGAAACTGTATGACCAACTGGGCACTATGACGCAGTTGATGTCCGACACATTTGGATCGTACTGTTTGCTGAGCTCGTTGATAGTTTTCCTAAATTCGGCAATTGCTATCTACAATAGCATGATAATACTCGAACGTGGAAACTCACTGCTAAGTATCCTAATGGATTCGGCTAATGCCATTCCCACTATGATTTTATTCTATGGGAAAACCTATGCGTTTGAAAAATTGATAATTGAGGTAAGACATTAGAATTTGTCAAATCAAATGTTATGAAAAACATACATGCTTCATATTCTCATTAAATTTCAGGAACAAGAATTCAAAAATGCCATTAAATCACTACAATACACCGCTACTGAAGAGCAATCAGAAGATTATTTGGTATCTAACGTATAGATTATAAACCAATTTATCTAATCCCATCAATGTTATTCCTCCTATTTAAATTTGCAGAACTTCCTAGATCTAATCAACCTGAAGTTGATGGCAGAATCCCCCAAGATAACCGCTTGTGGCCTATTCACCGTCAATTTGCAAGTGTTTTATAACGTTTTCGCCGCCATTGTCACCTACATAATGATTCTGTTTCAGTTTAGAGATTTTGAAAAGTCCTAATATGAACCTTCTTGTTGTCGTGTTTATGCTGTTACAATATTGGAAATATAATTTCTCTGGAAAATATATTTAAAGATGAATGCTTCGATTTAATCTTTTTGAAGAATAGGACACGATCGGTGAAATACTAGTTTTGTAGTAATGAGCAAAAATCGTGGGTATTATGACTCCCTGCCAAATTTGATGATGTATGAGCAAAACTTTGGTAACTCTGTTGTGGTTTGCTCCATTTCTTTCCAGTTCAATAATGGCAGAATCTCGAGGAAACATTGTCAGACGTGGGCGAGCACTATGTGCCCCCTCGAGATGACTGCTGGAGTGCAGTAAAAGCAGTCATCAATGACGTTGCGAGAGCACTATCGGGTACGTTACCTCCGCCAGATGTGTACACACCAAACGCTTTCAGCAATATTTTGCTGAATTTTGCCGAGCTGAAAGGTCCAGCAAAATTTTTTGCTGAACTTTCGGCAAAGTTTGCTGAATTTCAGCAAAACGTTACTGGTGATCAGCAGAGTTTACTGAACAAATCAGCAAAACTTTGCTGAATTTCAGCAAAATTTTTGCTGAAACCTTCAGCTCGGCAAAATTCAGCAAAATTTTGCTGAAACCCTCAATCGATTTTTGGTGTGTAGTGCAAATAATTTAGTTGCTTCCCCAAGTAACCATGACGCTGTATATAGAGCATTAATTTCGCTTTATAGTGTTTTAAATGACATGCGATATAAAGTTGTATTGTCATATAGGCACCATTAAAGTAAGCTTAAAGTCGAAAGTGGCGTTACTATTGTTGATTTGAAGCAAGCTTTACTGTGGTGATTGCTAAAGTATATAAAATGCTTGTACCATATAGCTAATGCAATCAAATCGTATGGAACACATACTTAATGCATCATGTCAAAGAAGAAAAAAAAAAGTTTTTCATTTTTCTATCTATTTTTATCTTCTCATGCCTGTTCCGATACTCTCACTTTGATGTTTTTTTTTGTATATCGGGAATTGAACCTAGACTGCTGAAACTGGACCACGATGAAACTCGGACGTGCTAACGCTGTGTGCTACAATACCATGTATTTTGCACCAGGAAAAATGTGCAACATAAGGTAACGTATACTTAGCTCGTGCCTTATTGAGTTGTGTATTCAGCAACTCTAAAAAATGTGCTGGGGTCTGAATGCCATCAGTAATCTTAGTCTCGAATATAAATTCGTCTGTGTTGATTCTGTATGTTTTTGTTTTCATAGTGCTCACTTCTACCAAAAAATACAATAAATGAGAAAAAATACAAACAGCGCTTTAATCCTTCCTTTTATGAAATCGGGGCGTTAAGTTATATAAGGAAACCAATACCCCACCAAATTTTTGTTCCCTCAGCATCTGATTGTTTTTATGTCCCGACCAGCAATCCGAAAAACCATACATAATATAAATTTTCAAACAGCAACATCTGAGCATGATAATCTAAGTGCTACGCAGCAATCCATGAAAATTTTGGTTTGATTTTCTTTTGTTTTAAAAGGTTCTGTTTCTAAAAATATTCAACAGTTTTTTTTCGGATTGAGGGGTATTTTTCTGTTTACAACGATGGAAGCTTTAGTAAAGGCATATATAAAGTAATAAATGCTTGCATTATTGATTGCTATAAAGCTTTAAACATGGTAATGCAATGAAGCATTAAACAACGGCCCTATAGAATTATACAAAACTGTCAAAATCTCGTAATGCTTCAATGCTTTCATAATGTAGATTAAACGCTTCATTACTTGACAGATGTAAAATAAAAGTTATCTTGCATTAGCTAAACTATAATACGATTGAATTAATGTTATGATATAATGCTTGTGGTTACTTGGGAAGTTATTAAATCGGTTTTATCAGCGGCTATTCGACAACGGAGCAGATCTTCACTGCACGATTAAGTTCCAGAAATGCCATGAATAGCAGGTCCCAACGCATCATTTCGGTACCAACATTTCAAAAGGGCGTAACTGCATTTTGAAACAAACCACTCTTTCACATCTGTGGGTCATATTTTAAGTTTCCCACGAAATTCACAAACATTACTAGACAGAGAAATTGCTCTTCTTTCCTATACTGGCGGTGATTTGCATGGCGGCATTGAAATACGATCCACAGATGTGAAAGAGGGGTTTGTTTCAAAATGCAGTTACGCCCTTTTGAAATGTTGGTGCCGATTTGTTCATCGACTTCAAGGCGGAATACGATAGTGAGTATCGACTACACAGAGCTATAGAAAATCATGGACGAAAATGACTTTTCTGGGAATCTGACTTGACTTATCAAAGCAATGATTGACGGCGTGTAAGGGTTTCGGGTGAACTATTCAATTTTTCAATCATAAAACACAAATTACAATGACTCGGGATTACGTACATCTTTTCGATATTAAGGTGACCCTCAATGATGTTATGCTTCGGGTCCATATAACCCTATGCACCAATATCTACCGTGAAGCTGTCATAGAGCTTCTTACACTATCTAGATCCAGCATTATGTGTACGTCATTTCGAGCAAAGCAAGACATCGCTTATCGATCTAATCTTGGATAAGAAAAATGAATAGCCTAACCAGTCAGATGCACCGAGTGAAATGACCCTTACCTCAGTCCAATTCAGCATGATTGACCACAAAGTGCTGAATTGGTTCAACAGCCTCTCTGCTTCGAGTGTTCGCATTAGGTTCAGTGAAGGGTGGTGCCATCTCTACTTCAGTAATACGTTCAGAAACCACATTTGTCCTCTACTGCTGGACACCTTTACTTCGTTCATCGGAGTAACGATCACCGTCCAAAACTGGTCCATTTTTGTGAAGCATGTGACCTATCTGAGCTCCATCCTACGGTATTCATCGTTGACTCTGGCCAGCATGCTCACCGGTGTGTGGTTTCTGATGCAGCGCAAAAAGTATTACCTGTTGGTGGACAACTTATTGCATTTCGATCAATGCTACTGCTTGATAGCGAACACGTGGTCCATCGAAACGGAGGCGTCCTTCACGAGAATTCAGATCAAGTTCCTCATTGTAAGCCACGTAGCCATCACAATAATCTACATTGCTTCATTCGTTTGGCTGGGAGAATACGGATTCTATAGCAAGATTCTCATCATCTGTTGTGTCTTCATTGGATTTCACTTCATGTTGCAGCAATTGTACGCAGTGTTCTTCGCTGAACATCTAGCTGAACGATACAGCTTGTTGAGTGAAATCGTTTCTCGGAAAAGCAGTCAGAAGATACTGGTGCAAACACTGAAACTGTACGATCAGTTAGGCAGCATGCAGATCATGGTTTCCGATGTTTTCGGAATATCCTGTGTGATCACTACGTTGGTTGTGTTCCTGCACACTGCTGTTGTCTTTTATTCGGAAATGATTTATCTTGCACAGGGAATTCCTATTGCTATGATAGTGGCGGAAGTGGTGACCATGATACCCATAATGGTCTTGTTCTATGCAATAATGTATTCATTCGATAAACTTATCGTAGAGGTAAGTATGAACGTGCAAATCATGCAAATGCAATTTATATAAGCATCTCATAAATTGGATTGATTATACTGCTTTCGTCATTCAGGAGCAGGCATTCAAAAACGCCGTTATGTCGCATCAGTACAAACCAGCCGAGGTGCGGTTTGAAGAACATTTGGTAACTATTTCGATCACAAGTGCGCATTAAGTATGAGCTAACCAAACGAGTTCTATATTTCACAGAATTTCCTCGACGTGATCAACCTCAAGCTGATGACTGAGCCTTCTCGCATCACCGCATGCGGTCTTTTTACAATCAATTTACAAGTTTTAAATAACGTAGATCGAAGTTTTTTCTTGACACAATCATACGTCTAAAATTATATTCTTTCCACAGATTTTGGCTGCTATTGTCACATACATCATGATACTGTTCCAGTTCAAAGACTTCGAGAAAACATAAACAAAACTTTATTCAAATAATTTAATTCAAATAAATATCTACATCCTAATAAAATATACTGTAATAAGTTCGAACGTTGCTCGGATATCTATTCTGGTCGTAGTAGTTTTCATTGGGATGTAACCTTTGCCACTCGCGGATCTTCTGACGTTCAAGCTTCTTGGCCTCTTGCATTTTGTACACAAACAGGGGACGGAATATGATTGTAGTTGCATCGGCAACCAGATCTTCGTCGGATTTCTTACTGGTTGGTCCATCGATCATCGCCGTAACCAGAACGTACACGGTCGACATCTGTTGAATAACACATATTGGGATTTAGTCGAATTTTGAACGGGATTCACAATAGAATATTTTACCATTAGAATCACTATAAACGGGTTCGTAAATTTTTGAGGCATTTTGTAATAATGATTATCACAGATCACTTAACACATTCTCAGCATTCCAACAGGTGTATAAATAGTGTTCAACCCCACAAGAACTAAACTTCAAAAGAACAGTCCACCAAAATATATTGAAAATTGCTGCGCAAATATTTTGCTTCTGATCCGGATCAAACCTTCCAGGTGACTGAGATGATTTTTCACAATCATAAGACTGATACGAGATCATAGGTGTACGGCATCCATCGGTGGGATCATCGTAAAATGTGATAATTTGTGTCAGACATGCGAAAATGATTCAACCGATGATATTAACAAACTACGCTGTAAGGTAATCGATGCGTCAATAAACATTCAAGAAAAGAAAACAAAAATGGCTGAAACGAAAACGAGAGTTTCCAGAATGTTTTGTAAATTCACTTTACTGATATACAACAAAGCCAAGGGCTGAAAGTCTCTTTAATAAAGACAAATCAATCAATCAAATATATAACAAAATTATCCGGTTCCATATCTAACGCTTGCAAGCCGACGAATGTTCTGTAAAATACCATCAGAAACTAGACGAGAAGATAGGAGCGCCTTACGGCTCTGGTATTTTCACCAGTTTATGGGAGCATATCCCATTTGAAACAGTGTCTAAAACAGCGCAAGAGGTGATAGGTATCGAGCGCTCAGTAATGCCAATGTAGAGGAAAGTGGGATAAGATCCCAGTTTTCAAACTTTTATCGTTTTCAATGATAAATAGCCTCATTTGTTATTCTTTCAAAGTGGTAACAGCCACTACACGATATTTACTCAATACTTCAGCAAAAACATTCACTAAAATATTGCATTTTCATCGATTTTCAGCGATTTTAAAAACTGGTTCGTAAAACGGAAGTGGTACAAAAAGGCCATCTGTAATGGGGTAAGATGCCACTTCATGAAAAATTCAAACCTTTCCTCCCTCTGTCATGCTTTTTCATATACTCAATACATGGAATGTCACCACACCCCTTCCTCCTCGCTAAACGATGGTCGTCCCCTAACATGGATAGCATAGACATTAACAACCATGGGCCTCCATGTGTGCCTCAATCTCCTTGGAAACACATGGCTGGAATTAAATTACTCAAAAAGCTTAATTGCAAGCACGAAAAACCAGAAGTTGCCAAATTTTATTGTGAGTTCAAAAGATTTTCCGTGGGTTTGGTGGCTTCTAGAAGAATGTTTAATACAAACAAATATTGACACCATTCACCTACAGTAATGATCATGAGACCATTCATGAATGATTTTTTGAGTTGGGCCATTTCACCCCATCTTGGCATTTTGGGCTCTGTTCTCCTGATAGCTGTATCACAAAAGAATGCCAACGAGACTCGTTGTCGAACGAGTGACAAATCAGAAGAATACCGTCAGATGTTGAACGCCAAAGCGGTAGATGGTGGTCAAAGCGAAAGAAAACCACTTTGCAGCAACAAAAGGTGTTTTCTGAAGCGCAGACAAACTTGGACCGGAACGATATGCGGAAGTTTTATGTGAATGACAATGGCTCGCGACTCAGGTTTGTGCCAGTGCCCGCCATGCGCAATAACCAAGAAGGAAATTCGAGGTCAGACAAAACAATGGTCGCAGCCAGGTGGAAGAATTATAAATTATAAAATGAATCAAGCGAAGGAAGATGTCAATATTATAAAACACATAATTATGGAGGACTTCGATGGTCTTGTCTTCTACTACGTATACGTAAAGTACGAATGTTGGAAGAAAGAATTGCGAAAAAATTGCATGGAAGCTCGGCAGAGATCCCTAAAAGAATCACAGAATAAATTCCGGAAGTAATTAGTGGGGAAATCTCGGGAGAAATCCGAAGAGAAATCCTTGTAAAAATCTTAGAAAAAACCTTTTAAGGAATACCAGTAGGAATCCCGGCACTAATACTTAAAAAAACATTGCATTCTCTGAAAATATCTTGACAGATTTCTTCGAAAGAATACCAGGAGGAATCTGTCAAGTAATCCCAGCTGGAGTTCCTGAAGGAGTGCCGGCCAGAATAGGAAGCGATCGGTGAAGTACTAGATTGAAAGTAGTGAGCTGGATTTTTGTATGGTGAGATGATCAATTCTTCATTTCTGCAATAAAATGGTGCAAACAGCATGGGTATTATGATTTCTTGCCCAATTTGATGCTATTTGAGCAGAAGTTTGGGTTAATGTACTGCTGACGTTGCAAGAAATAAATAATACAACAACACAGTAGCCCAAACTTTTGCTCAAACAGCATCAAATTAGGCAAGAAATCATAATACCCAAGCAGTTTGCACCATTTCATTGCAGAAATGGAGAATTGATCATCTCACCATACAAAACTTCAGCACACTACTTTCAATCTAGTAGAGTAAGGTGGGGCAAAAGTTCGACCCTAGTAGAAAATTCAATTTTTTTGAAAAAGTCGAAACAAATAAAAATTAATGAATATCGTGTGATGATTTTACCATCCATGAGCTAAAATTTTGCTGAACAAAGTTACGCCAAATGTCTTTTCAATTTTGAGTTACAACACCTTTTGTATGTGTGCGTCTTTTTCGAACTCTTGCCCCACCACTGGGGCAAAAGTTCGAATCTAGTGTTTGTGGGATTTCGCTAACCGTAGCCTACTATTTTGACACTTTGGTAATAGAAATAATTGAAACCAATCAATATTTGAAGTTGGAACTGGAATACACTTTAAAGATCGATCTGGATTTTACACAAATCAGGGTTAAATTTACTACACCAAAAATTAGTAGTTTTCCGCCAAATTTAGATAACATATTTATTATATTTTTTCCTATTCCTGAAAGAATCCCTTTAAGATTTGTTAAAGCCATCCCGGCAGAAATCCCTGATTGTGAGATTGTTCCTGAAGGAATGCGTGATAGAATCGTGCCGGCTAGAGGCTGAGCAGGAATTCCTGAAGGAATCATAGAACAAATCCAGGAAGAAATCCTTAAAAAACTCGAGAAGAATGTTTGAAAGAATCCCATCAGAAAATCCGACACGACTACCTAAAATATCCAGGATTGCCCAAATAAATCTCGGCAGAAATCTATATTCCTTCATTTTTAATTTCTTTTCGGGGGGAATTCCTTCAAGGAATCAGAGCAGAAATGCCGAATAGAATATCTTTTAGGATTTCCTAAAGCAATCCCTGCAAAAATCCCTGAAGAGATTTCAGGAACAATCCCTACAGGAATTGTGAACGGAACATCTGGCGAAACCCTGGGAAATTTCCGAGAGGGATGCCTTTAGGAATGCCTGAACAAATTCCCTCTACTCTCTACTTTACCGTCTTCCCTGCCCTCTATCCTAACCCTCTACCCAAAACCTCTACCTTACCTTCTACCCAGCCTCTACCGTTTATCTCTATTCTACCCTCTACCAAAACCATCCATTCTAGCCTGTACCATAATCCTCCACCCTACGCTCTATCCTACCCTTCATCCTAACCTTGTACCCAACCCAACCCAACTGTTCCGTCTGGTAGGGTAAACCATTCCGTCTACACTGCCCTCTACCCTAACCCTCCACTTCCTCTTCGGTTCTAGAGGCACGTTCTATTCCATTTGCGAAATTTATGCCCTATGCCATACGGTCAATCCTAACCCTCTACCCTATTCTCTACCTTACCCTCTACCCTATTCTCTACCCTACCGTTTACCCTACCATCCACTTTAACACTCTATCACCGTATCCTCAGCCCTATCTCTACAAGCTACCCTATTTTCTACTCTAACCTACTCTACCTTACCCAAGTAACATGATAGCCAATTAGTCTTGTCAGGGCCGGATTTACAAATGTGGGGGCCCGGGGCCAGAGTGTTGTGGGGGCCCTCTTTTTAGAGGATATGTTTTTGCATAGTAGAAAAATCCAGAAAATATGGAAAATTCTTCCAAAATTTAGGGTTGTTTGAAGAAATTAGGCCGATACAAATATTTATTTCACTTTTTATCCCACCACTGTTTGGCTGATCGGGGGGATAAAAATAATTAAGTATTTAATTTGAACAATATTTAAAACTTATCGGATTTGTTAAAGAATTTTTGGAAGGACTAGATATTTTGATAAATATTTTTCTAACTGCCCCCTCAAAATGCAATATACGCTCCTCTATAAACTAAGCATAACAGTGATCCAGATGTGACAATCTAGTCTAAAGACGATTGTAAAAGAGATTGTATCAAGTTAATAATGCTTCATCCGAGATTCCATTGATCAAGAGAAATCATGAGAAAATCCTTTAAGAAATTTAAAAATAGATTTTATAGGAGACATATTCAATAAATTTCAGATAAAATTTATAGCGCTATTGCAAAACCTCCAAATCGATTTCTTGCGAAATCATTGATGAAATCTATAGAGCTGGTATTTTTAGCGGAAATTCTACTAAAAGCTGCTGAAGAAATTTCATCGGAAATCCATAAGTTCCTGATGGAATTTCTGTTTTACTTTGAATAGAATTATAAGTGATATTTCATAATAATCTTTAGCGGACCAATTTTTAGCCAATTTAAACAAAAATTGTTTGGAAAATATTAAATATTTAAGGATCTTTTAATAATTCCTCCAAAAATATCTACTGCATTTTTCATAAGCAACCTATGAATTTGTTAAAAGTTCACCTTAAATTACACATTCAAGTCAGGAAGAAAAAATCATCATAGATTTAATCATATTGAAGAAAATCGAATCAGATCTCTGCCAAAATCCGACCTAAAATTCTTGCTTGTTCCTTCAAAGAAATATTTCAACAATTCTAGAATTCGATTTGAATAATTTATAAGTTTGGTAAGCGAAATCAAACTCTACAATTCAAAAAACTTTTCGTTATTCTGATAGAAGCACTTGCAAATCTTCAAAGAACTATGTAGGATTTTTTTAAAAATAACACCAATAATTTTCAACAAAAATAAACACGAATTTTCAGCAGAAACTTTTCAACTAGAATTCCATAGCGATTAAGGACAAACGTCTTGAAATCCCGCTTCAAATGTGCATCAGAACATCGAAATCGTGAGTAGGTGCCGAAGTGGGGTTCTAACAAGTCGGTCCTTAAGATTTCATCCAGAATTCAGAACATTTTCTCATGTATTTTCGTTAAAATAACTTGTGCAATTCACAAGAGTGATCAATTCAACCCTAAAAAATCTCAACAATTTGCTGAAAAAGTTTGAAATTTTATTAGAAGGCAGATATCTGCTTCTTTCTAATTTGAAGCACAATATTTAACACACATCTTGAGAGTAGAAGTATTTGTGATAAAAATTAAATCAAGATGTTTCTAGCATTACTTTTTTTCGGTTCCCATTTAAAGTAACATTTTGTGGGGGCCCCTGAAATGGGGGGGCCCGGGGCCATGGCCCCCCTGGCCCCCCCTTAAATCCGGCCCTGAGTCTTGTAGAGGTTTTGAGCAGGCTTGACAGAAACTCCATCGCGAGAAAATGAGGAAGTGATTTTGACGATTTTCTGAGGAGTGAAAATTAAACTCAGAAATCACAACGCAAATCCTCAACAGCACCGAGTGCGAGCTTGCCGCGCAGCGAGGAGTTCGTCCAACACTCATAATAGGAGGCAATCAGTGAAGTACTAGATTGAAAGTAGTGAGCTGGATTTTTGTATGGTGAGATAATCGATTCTTCATTTCTGCAATGAAATGGTGCAAACAGCGTGGGTTTTAAGATTTTTTGCCTAATGGGGCACGTTCGGTGTAGTACTAGAATTGTAGTAATGAGCTGAATTTTAGTATGGTGAGAAGGTCAATTCTCCGTTTCTGAAAAGAAATGGTGCAAAAAGCGTGGGTATTACGATTCCTTGCCAAATTTGATGCTGTTTGAGCAAAACTTTGGATAACTATGTTGTTTATGTTGCAAGAAATGGAGAAAACAACAACACTGTTATCCAAAGTTTTGCTCAAACAGCATCAAATTAGGCAAGGAATCATAATACCCACGCTTTTTGCACCATTTCATTGCAAAAACGGAGAATCTACCTTCTCACCATACTAAAATTCAGCTCATTACTACAAATCTAGTACTTCACCGATCTGTCCTATTTGATGCTGATTGAGCAAAAGTTTGGATAACTGTGTTGTTGTATTATTTATTTCTTGCAACTTCAACAACACAGTTACCCAAGCTTTTGCTCAAACAGCATCAAATTAGACAAGAAATCATATAACCCACGCTGTTTACACCATTTCATTGCAGAAATGGAGAATCAATCATCTCACCATACAAAAATCCAGCTCACTACTTTCAATCTAGTACTTCACTGATTGCCTCCTATTGTTTGTTGTGTTTCTCACGTCCACTCACACTCAAAAAGCTCTCGCGAGTTCCACTCCCATACAAAGAAAGACTCTCGAGGCGAAAATCGCACTCAAAAACCCGAAATAATTATCGGCTCTTTTTTCGTTCCCCTCTTCCTCGCTCAGTTTTTATTGCCTCTCTGTTTGGGGTTCGTTCACTCCCTCGCGACGAGGCAAAAACAAAACACCGCTCTAGAGCATGTTGCAAACCTCTTTTGATTTCGAAGAGGATTATCAAGCCTGGTTTTGAGAACCGTCATAAAACTATATACATTTTATTTTGGTTTTATAACGGTTTTAAAAGCTTCTTCTATTTGTCCTTTCTATTTATCCTTCTCCCCAACCCTGTACCCTACCAACTACTATACCCTTCACCCAAAACCTCTACCCGACCTCTACCCCATCGTCTACAGTATCCTCTACCCTTCTACTCATCAAGCCTGTTGCAGATTATGGTCTGCCATCTTGGATTATGGTCGAATACTGATTTTTGACTTCTACTCATCGAGTCCGATATTGCATTGTGTTAGGATTATACGCAAACCGTCATCTTGAATTCCGATATCCATTAAACCTTCTCCACAACCTAAGGAATGTGTATGACAAATTTTGTTGAAATTGGTTGAGGCATTCCAGAGGCATTTCAAGTAAATGAATGAATATCGCATCAGAAACGAAGAACATCGATAGTGACAATATGTAATCTTTGCAGCATCCTAGTGAACCAGTCACAAAATGCTCTAGGAACAGGGTATGGATGCAATGAACAACTTCTTAGAAGGCAGTCTAAAATTTTTGTCTAATTCTGGAGGTATTCACGTCATAAGCAATGTTCTTTAACTCTTTGGAGCCGGAGGGGCATATATTACCCCAACATAGAAACGGCTGTATAAATTCACACATTCAATGAAACAGAACACTGTCTTCGGAAAAGTTATCGCAAATTTAGTCTTCTATTGAGGAAAAATGAGAATATTTGAATTCAAGACATAACTGACAACCTAGAACATCCTGAACATCATCATGTTTGGAGAAACGAAATAGTTGACATACCAGTTGTTGGATATGGGTTACGTTTATATGTATTCATTTAACCTTCGTCAAGAATATCAAAAGGTGTTTTATATTCTGGAAAGTTCTAGGTGTTTCAAACTGTCCTGTAGTAAAGTCCTTCAAATGTACAAGAATAACTTTATGAGTTTTCGCCATAAATATTGAGCATTGCAAGGATTTCGCGACGATCGTGCAAATGTTCAATCTATAACAGAACAATGTTCACACATCCAACAACAAAGGAAACAGCGCGTAAACAAACCGATTAGTTGAAATACCACCCCAAATGCGCAATGAATTATTGTAACGGCGACTGCAACCAATATATGCTGAAACCGGTGTGAACATTTTATGGTGGGACAATTTTGTTTGCCTGTGTCGTATTAGGCGCAATATCGCCAATAATAACATTGCATAATCTACTGGGATCCGTGAAGATCTTGAAATCTACAATGCCATATATAGACATTATAGGGAAATTCCAGGTCGGCCAAATTACCTTGGAGTTCAGAGCTTCAGAGTAGTCATATCTGTTTTACTGAGTACCATTGCATATTCAACCGCGATTACGGGACCAATCTGAAGTCTGCTTGACATTATTATAATATAAACCTTTAGGACATTCAGGGTCGTCCAAACTGTCCTATAATGAAGTTTTTCAAATCTACAAGAATAACCTTATATGTTTTCGCCTCAAATAATAGCATTGCATAATGCGCTGGGATCCGTAAAGCTCTTGAAATCCTAAATGTCATTCAGAGACACTATTGGTATATTCCAGGTCAGCCAAACTACCTTGGAGTTCAAAACTTCAGGTCTACATTCGTAACAGCAGTCACATCTGCTATACTGAGTAACGTTACATATTTCACCGTGGCTATTGGACTAATCTGAAGTCTTCTTGATATTGTTATGAACCTTTGGGACATTCAGACTGTCTTATAATGAAGCCCTTCAAGTCTACAAAAATAACTTTATGTGTTTTCATTATAAATAATAGCATTGCATAATGTGCTGGGATCCTTGAAGCTCTTGAAATCACAAATGTCCTTTAGAGACACTATAGGAATATTCCAGGTCAGCTAAGGACTGTTCATTAAAGAAAGTGGACACCTGTTTTTCAGTAGAAAATGTGCATTTTCGAACAAATTCATAAGTTTATTTTTTATAAATGACAATCAACATACATGTGGCCAAATTCACGTGAGTTTGAACATTTAATTCGCTTTTCGGAAGAACGCTCGGACTTTCCTCTTGATACCTCCCATTAGATTCTGCACAACTTTCTCCGTAACTTTTCGTTGTGCCGCAGGCCAAATTTATTTGAATCAATCAACAGAGCTTGCTTCTCTTCCATCTTTCTTAAGATGCCGCTTAATTATTGTCCAGTATCTTTCCACAGGACGCTGTTCAGAGAAGTTTTGTGGATTTTGCCATATTTCAACAAAATCGACTTTTTCCGTCTTGAGCATCTCTAGTGTAGAAGAAGCGTAATAAGCGGATGCCAGATCCGCCTAAAACAAAAGAGGATCCGTATGTTTTCGGTAGATAAGTAGAAGTCGATTTTTGATGCATTCCTTTCTGTTATTTTCACCGTTGATTGTTCCCGTTGTGAAATACAAAGAACTGTTTAAGCCACATGAACAATTAGCTTGCCACTTTAAACAATTTTTCCAAAATTTTTCAGCTCTGATGTACCCTACATCATCCGGCACATCTGTCCCCTGCTTAGCGTTAAAAAAAATTAAATTGCGGTCCTGGAATTGTATTAGTAAGCCAATTCTCGAAACGACAACTTTTTGGAACACCATTTGTGCAGAATTAATCTGCTAGTCGCAAAGCTAATACGACCTATCCCTCGAAATTTCTTACTTTTTCCGTTTTCTTTGAGTGTGTTACCGAAGTGAACAATGTTTTTACACACTGAGCAAAAATTCACAATTTTTTGTTTAGTTTAAACTCTAAACTATTGGTTAACAGATGTCCACTTTCTTTAATGAACAGTTCTTAAACTATCTTGGAGTTCAGAGCTTCAGATCTACACTCGTAACAGCAGCCATATCTACTATATATTATAATGAACCTTTCGGACATTAAGGGCAGGGCGCAAAATGTTCGAAGTCATTGACTGAAAACAGCACGAATATTCAAAACAAATATTTTCACTTTCGCTCTTCCTCCTCTTCACACAATTAATCATTTCGTGGTCATTGAATATGAAGCCGAACGAGAAACATTTTCAACATTACCTACGTTTATGGCTACGATTCTCACCAAAAAAAACACTCCACGATAATCAAATGCGACAAGATCTGTGTAAAGCACCATCAAGTGTAATCGAAACGTTACTATTTATCAGCAATTTAACACCTTGTAACTTGTTTACATACACTCCCGTTCAAAAGTTTGGGGTCACCCCCTCAAAAACATGTCATTTTTTAGGCCCATATCTCCGCCAATTTGCGTCCGATTTCAAAACCCTAGGTTTCATTCAAAAGATAATAAGTCAAAGAAACTTTGAACATGATTTAAAAGAAACTTTTTCAAAAAATTTTGTATGTAAACTTAACCCAAAGTTGCCAAATTTTCTAAAAAATGAATATAAACTTACGGCAGTGTCGCTGGAAGTTGGGTCGACCAAATTTTAAGATGAGAGCGGTAATATGACCCATTTTCTATTAGCTTTCAACTGCTTTTTACAGAACTTAGCTAAAAAATCTAGAAAAAAAGTTATTAAGTAAATTAATCCTTGATGTCATCGTCCAAAAGTTTGGGGTCACCCGTCAATATGATGTATCGGCCAAAAGTTTGGGGTCACTTTCGTAAAACATGGAAAAGTAATTTGGTGATATCTTCGTCATCTATAGTTCAATTTTAATTATTTTTGGCTCATTTCAAAGATAATTAACTA
Source organism: Aedes albopictus (assembly GCF_035046485.1). NCBI lineage: Eukaryota > Metazoa > Arthropoda > Insecta > Diptera > Culicidae > Aedes > Aedes albopictus. The sequence continues at coordinate 388,187,764 of NC_085137.1, forward strand.
AATTTACGTTTGATGTCTTCAACTTAACGTATTTAACGATTTTTGTATATAAAAATGTTATGTAAAGTTAGCACATTTTACCACGCTTCAAAAAATGAGGCAACTTTACGTTAAGTTTTAGTATGTAAATTTCAACAAATATGTTTGGTTCAATGTCTATGCAGTAAGTATCATTCATTTTGTTTCAAATAAGCCAAGAAGAATTAAAATTGAATGAAAGATGACGAAGATATCAACAAATAACTTTTCCATGTTTTACGAAAGTGACCCCAAACTTTTGGCCGATACATCATATTGACGGGTGACCCCAAACTTTTGGACGATGACATCAAGGATTAATTTACTTAATAACTTTTTTTCTAGATTTTTTAGCTAAGTTCTGTAAAAAGCAGTTGAAAGCTAATAGAATATGATCCATTTACCGCTCTCATCTTAAAATTTGGTCGACCCAACTTCCAGCGACACTGCCGTAAGTTTATATTCATTTTTTAGAAAATTAGGCAACTTTGGGTTAAGTTTACATACAATTTTTTTTGAAAAAGTTTCTTTTAAATCATGCTCAAAGTTTCTTTGACTTATTATCTTTTGAATGAAACCTAGGGTTTTGAAATCGGACGCAAATTGGCGGAGATATGGGCCTAAAAGATGACATGTTTTTGAGGGGGTGACCCCAAACTTTTGAACGGGAGTGTATGTCCATTGACTTTCATTCAGTTGACAAACAAGTATCGAGCAGCTGACTCTGAATATGCAGGCAAGTGAATGAAACACCCGGTGAACTTCAGCGCATCTGCTCGAAAATTCTGCGCACTGATTAAGGATCTTCCAAACTGTCCTGAAGTTTAGCTCTTGACAATTTACAGTAGTTATTCTCACAATAAACTGTAACATTACACATCCAATTGTAATCTGCAATCCCCCTGGCATTTCATGAGACATTCCAAGATGGTTTTGGGATATTCCAGATCAACCAAATTACTTCGGAGACCATAGGTTTAGATTTACACTTATGATAATTGCTTTTGCCAGTACATTAAACAGTGTTACAACCCAGTAAACATTTTGGTCTGTATAATTTTCGCTATATATCTCCATATAAAAACCAATTCAATCGCATAAAATGCAGAAAACTGCTATATACGTACCAAAGTGGAGGCCATATATATACCTCTGACGACTTTTCTCAACTTCATCTAACCAATAATACGATGTCGTAAATTACAATAGAAAATGACTTCTCATGGATAGCACTACGACATCCCGTATCGATCGAAAAAAAAATAAAAAGATTCTGACATCTAGAGTCGAACATACGACCTCGAGATTCTAAGTTCAACACTCTACCACTGTACCAGCCAACGCTTTCTGAAAAGAGGGTGAATTCGAACCAAGATAAACTTAAGCTTTAAAATCCGTGCTGCTGCCTTGGTGGTTTTCTATGAATTCTGATGGGTTGATTGGGTGATAATTTTGCCAAAGTCATTGCGATGCTATCTGCAACTCTGCTGACATATTTCCACCATAACAAATTTTGATCTGTCAATTTATACAACTTGTAGCGAATTTAAGTTGCGACATATAAAGCACAGTTTTGTTTACATCAAAACTTTCGCGTTGCGTGCGGGTCGTCGCCGTCCGCCGTCGTCGTCGCGCAAAAATATTGGTCAAATCCGCGGAAATTCGGTAAAAAAATAATTATGCTGTGCAGTGATTTGTTCATCAGCAGCATCCCCACCGGGAAATCCAACAGGTGAGATGCGAACAAGTGAATATCTCCCCGCCGAGGTGCGCGATGCAGATCCGGAATCGGTCATCAAGGCAAACATCGGTAAGTATCAACCCGAAGCATCCCGCACCGCGCCCAGATGCTTGCCGTCACCGTCGATTTGGAGCTGATAGCAATAAATACCCAAAAAGAGTGATTAAATCTTGTTCCAGACATATCAAAATAGTGAAATTGTTACGGAGAATTGATGCATTGGGTGAATGAGGGAGGTTCAGTGTGCTTTCAGAATGTGTGCAAGTAAAGTGAAATCTATGAGTAGCCAATAGTGGTTTCTGCTTTTAGTGGTGTTGCGTGTACGGACACGTTGCATTACACGAACACTACCTGAGTTACTGGTTGAAAATAGTAAACAAAAATCAGCTGTTCCCGGCAAAATCAAATGGGCATATTTTCAACCAGTAGATTTGCATTAGTGTTCGTGACGCCGCGCTGCGAAACCACTATGGACTTTAAAATTTACCCGACACGGCACATAGTCGGCAAGTGTGGACCAAATTTTATTATTGATTTTATCTTTTGTGCTTTAAAATAGTGTTTTCATGGACAAATTTATTAATCAAAAGTGCTGATTGTTAAATGCGACTTTTGTGCACCAAGTCTTTGCGATTACGTTCGACGCTATTCTGACGCGGTATATGATCTGTCGGTCAGAATGAATTGGAGCGAGTCTGAGTTGCCTTTTTTACAACTTGTTTTACTCATAGTTTATGTAGTCGTAAACGAATCTCAAGAATGAATCATATACAACAAGTTTTAACAATTTTTCAGCAAGATATGAAATTTTATATGATTTTGATTTCTGATGAATGAATATGTGATGTGGTATGCACATCCTTATACGATACGTGGTTTACTGGGAACCTCTGTATTTATCAAGTTGTTCGAGGAACAATAATCGTTGTTATATATTTTTGGGATATTATGGGCCATCCTTCAGGTATCAGAAGGCCGGTTCCAGAGGTACGTTATCCTCTATTTGGGACATTTGTGCCATGGGCCATCCTTACTGTTATGGAGTAAGTTGATAAAATACAACCACTGTAACATGAGGTGATCAGTGAACTTCTGTGAAATTCATAGCCATTCCAAAATATCTTTGAGATATTTTAGGATTACTGAACTTCCCTACAAATAAGATCTTACAGCTAAGGTGAATATATGATGAAGCCACATCTCGAGCACAAATCTTAAGACAAATGTGAGATGCGACCGAGGATAAGAACTGCAGCCACGAACCGAGTGGTGTTGATTCAGTTTTATTATAATTATATTGTTATTGACGCTAAATAAATGAAATAGATACAATCATTAGGGTTGGTAATGCTGTGTAACTCAAAACAGCAAAAAAGATATTATTACGGCTGTAAACTCCATTTTGCATGTTGTCCATATTGCAGGACAGTACATATGTACTATTATGAATATCCTGAAGCTATGTGATGTCTCTGATTGTATTCTGTGAGCTTCAGTAAGTATAATAGATAGTACAACATAACTCTATGTAGCCAAAACAGAAACCTCAATTGTTGTTGATGCTAGATTTTAACCTCATAATAGTTTGCATAACCCCAGCTGATCTGATGATGTCCATTGAACATTCAGAAGATTTACTGGACATCATAGAATACAAATCGTAGCTTTGTATAATGAAAGAAGTTACTCTTCAGAGAGGACAATTCTCGGACAAAAGAAGCACAGAAGCACCAAATATTGGAAAAAAGATGCTAAATTTCTTGTGTACGAGTTAAAAATCGTGAAAAATCGATTATTACTAATCCAAAATCGAAACTGTTTGATGGTAGCTCTTCAACAGCGTTGCAGTACTCGAAGTCACCTTTCGAAAATCTCAACACATGGCTTAAAATTCTCTAAACTTCAGGTGCACGATCTTTATCCTATTCTTTTCAAGTTAGGACAAATTTATGTCACATTAGGTGAATTATCACAACAAATGCAGGGGGTGACATTGTTATTTTTGTTGCGCGATGGTTGAAATTTGACCCAGTGGTAACACGCGTACACTTTATGATCTAAACTCAAGAACAGTTTGGATGACCTGAGATATCTTGACTGATCTGATACTGAACTTCTAGAAGACTAACTGGACATGATAGAATACAAATTGCAGCATTGTATAATAAACGAAGTTACCATTACACACGTAGACTTTAGGATCTAAACTCAAGAACAGTTTGGATGACCAATAATATCCAGAAAAATATTCTGCATCATATTCTGCCTTTTTTATGCTGTTGAGCACCAAAACCACAGAAATACGTAGAAAACACTCTATAACAAATTTCCGGCTTCAAAGGATTAAATAGGACGCTGGGCGTTCAGGGCATCTGTTCTATATATATGAGACGCTGGACGGATATGGGTTAATATCTGTGGGAGTGCTCGTAAAACACTAAGTAGAGCGTTGTCCCAGCGAGGATATTACCCCAAAAAGGAGAAGAAGAAGAAGAATAATAATAAGAAGAAGGGGCAATCCTGAACGTTCGGGTAAACAGAAGGAACATTGCAGGGGCAGATAGAACTCTACTTTACTCTTGGCGCTAGAGTAAAGCTACTATGTCCCCGTCAAGGTATCAATAAGATGACAACACAAATCGATACGATACCGCGTCAATTTGTACGTTGTGTATAGAATGAAGCTAAAACGGAACCGTTCAACAAACAGCAGCCGTTATTATCAATTAACATTCAGTCAGGCTTACTCAAGTTAATGAATTCAGATTTCGGCTATAGTGTCGTGAAGTGGTTGTCACCAACCGAAACTTGGCAAACAATGTGTGACTGCGGGGGTCTGCCTTGGTTAGGTCGGTTGATGTTGACTATTCAGATGACTATCAAGAACATTTGTTGGTAATATTATCAACATCTTAGAGTACAAGAACAAGGTAATGTAATCATATAATCTATGATAGGGAGTGCTCATAGAACTCTATGATGAGAAACGAGCACTATCCCAGTTGGAACGCAAAGTAAGATAGAGAAGAATATGTGCGCTATATGTACGTACATAGCGTACATGACAGCGTTTCACCCAAACAAATGATGTGATTACTTATGTTAATGTTTGCTCTTTCGGACAACTTCTTGGAATCCCCATCGACATATATTCCAAACAATTATTTGGCTATAAATATCTCCAATGCCTCCACAAAGACCACTCAGTGCTTATCATTGTTCTGGTCGAACCGACCAAAATGAACAAATTAATCTTATTAACGTTTGTGGTCCTGTGCGCGGTGTGCTATTTGAGTTCGGTGGATGGAAGTCCGGCGCCGAAGCGAAAGCATCATCACCACCATCACTCCTCGGAGGAGAAACAGGACAAAAGGCGAAGAGGCGGTGGCGGACACAGCAAAGGCAACAAGGGCAAACGAAATGGTTCATCTTCGGAGGAAAGCAAGGAGTCCCACGAGGAGAGACCCTGGCGAAGGAAGGGCCCAGGAAGGGATCGCGGCAATAATCGTCGTAGGACAACAACGAGCACAACTACGACAACCACTACGACCGAAACTACGCGTAGTACATCGACGACACCCGCAAGTACTACGACGACAACAACCATGAGTTCCACTACGCCGATGAGTTCTTCTACGACGCAAACTACGCCGTCTACTACATCAATGAGTACTAGTTCTAGTACTACGCCGTCAACTACATCAGTGAGTACTAGTTCTAGTACTAGTACCACCACTAGTACAACTACCCCTACTAGCACCAGTACAACAACTAGTAGTAGCACTAGCCCCAGCACTACATCAACTACTTCCACTTCATCTACAACCCCCAGAAATGAGCAAGAAGATCAAGATCGTAATGGAAAGAAGCAGAAGAGGCCAAAACGCAGAGATCAGTAGTTGAAACAAGATATCCAGTCGTGAACTACGATTTCAATGAGTTTTCAGTTTGCTGTGAATCTGGGACACATAAGACCTAGTCAAATGAAGCTCCAGTATTTACCTGTTGGAAAGTGGTATAATAGGATCTGGGACCATTTGGACAGGAGCACGTATTTTGGGCACTTGCTGCTATAACTCATTTTTGAGACACGATCTTAAATAAACATATTTGCCGTTTAAAAATTGTGCCATACTCCTCAAATGTCCGAAATCTTCAGAATTGTATAGCTTATACATGTAGTCTGTGTAGTAGGATGTTCCAAAATTGCACATAGTCAGAAAACTTGGGGGCTCACCCTGCAAGTGATAGCTGAGGGTGTTCTTCATGCGACCATTTATTGGTCTATTGTGGTAAGACCCATTTGTTGTGCGCAGTTCATTTCTGCACCGATCAGTCTTTAGGACTGAATGTTGTTTTAGGCCTGCGTTATGTTGTAAACTAGGAGTAAAACAGGTTTTGTTGAATTTGGGGGAATAAAAACGTTATTTAATTTTATTTAACTATAACGACAACAAGCTTGACAGATGACTCAAAATACACTAAGAAAACTCAACGCCTACTCTGTTTTGGCACTGCTGCTTATTTTCTTGCTACACTTCCAACACTCCTCCTCAAGAATAGAAGCATACAGATTCTCAATCTTTCTCACAAATGTATATTCATCTACATCTCAATGCTTTCTCACAAATGTATATTCATCTACACCTAAATATTCAATCGATAAAGGTTTCCTTCTTTCTTTCCTACTACTATAATTGAATCTCCTTTCATTATACGACATTCACTAGCATTAAAAACAACTGTGAAACCACATTTAGTGATTGCTGGTACCGAAACTAAATTAACTGATAATCCTGGCACCACAGTCACGTTCTGTAGCGATACAGTAACAGGACATCCCCTTCCGCTATCTGCAGATACAGTAATCTTCCCATTAGTATCGCAGGGTACCTTCTTCCCACTTGCCAGGGTAACGTTTTGCTTTTCCATCTTCTTAATATCATTCAGCAAATCTGCCCGACCTGTCATGTGACTGGAAGCTCCTGAATCTAGGAACCAGCCACCATTTGTCTCCTCCGTAAACGCTGCAAAACATACGTTTCCATGGAATTCTTCCTCTTCTATTGCTACTGCGGAACGCATTCTCCGCTTCACTGGAACTTTTGACACCTCATTCCGTGCTTTCTTCAACAGCTCACAGTCACGCATCATGTGATTAGCACTTCCGCAAGCATAGCACAAGCGTTTGTCTTCTGAAATCCTCGTCTGTTTATGGATCGCTTTCGCTGCAAGGGCTTTCCGGTCATCAGCTTCATCATTTCGTTCACGGCGTCGCTCAAATTCTTCCAGCAGCTTCGTTTTCACAAAAATCATAGTGAAAACATCCATCCGACCCTGAATAGATGCCACGATACTTTCGTACGATTGAGGCAAGCTGGCCAAGATAAAAGCCGCCTTCATATCCTCATCCATCCTGCATCCTACGTTCTCGATCCTCTCGAACAAATTTTCAAATTCGACGAGATGTTGCCGCATGTCACCACCTTCCGTCAGTTCCAATTTCGACAGCCTCTTGATTAGTGCAACTTTTCCAACCGACGAGTCCTTCACATAATATTCCTTCAGCAGCACCCATGCTTCTCTTGCAGTACCAGCATCCTTGATTATTCTCAATTGTGCGTCCTCAACTAGGAATCCAATGGTCTGCAGCGCTAGTTCATCCTTCAGATCCCATTGAGCTGTTCTTTCTTCAACTGGAGTCTCACCACACACATAGCTCCACAGACCTTCCCGTGTTAACACTTGCCGAGCTCGAATCGTCCATGTTTCGTAATTGTCGTAAGAAAGCCGCTTGATTCCCAACTTTGCGAAATCCATTTCTCCTCCTGAACAACTGCTCCAACAAATCGGTTTTCAAAACTTTCAACAAAAACACTGTCCGCGGGGCCCACAAACTGTTGTAAACTAGGAGTAAAACAGGTTTTGTTGAATTTGGGGGAATAAAAACGTTATTTAATTTTATTTAACTATAACGACAACAAGCTTGACAGATGACTCAAAATACACTAAGAAAACTCAACGCCTACTCTGTTTTGGCACTGCTGCTTATTTTCTTGCTACACTTCCAACACGTTATACCCCAGTTCGGAATTTCATCCACAATGAATGCTACTACCTTCTTGGGTTTTATATTCCAAAAGATATCTCGAGGGTCCATAATAAAACTCCCGAAATAAAGTTTCCTCTCATTGAAGAGAAAACTGCATTTACAAATTAGGTGCATTCAGTTTTGAACCCACAGGACCGATTTTCTTCAGAATGCATCTTCATTAGCTTCATGGATCGCAGTAGGCGTTGACGAGGACGGTCGTGTTTTGTTTTTGCTCGTCGCATAATTTTCCGAGTTCCCGTGTTTTGTGATTTGGCTAATGGTTTGACTGGGGCTTCGCCACCCGGACTTCCGTCGTGAGTGAATTGTTGTTGCATCGAATGCAAGCCGCCGGAAAACGAATCGTACGTGTGATAAGAAAGAAGAATTATGCATCATCCTGATAAAAGTTCACGTGTGGTTCGATTTTCGTTTGATGATGTGCGATGCGTGAGGGCCGTATGATGATGAGCGAATGAATTAACGCGAAATGGTGTTCGATACAATAAGGTGTTCGAAAATCATGAATAATTTTTCGAAAGAGTAATGAAGGAAACTAGTTCCGCAGGTGTGAAACTAGCCGCGTCGTCCTCCGAAACCACCGCAGGGTGGTGCATGGTGGTGGTGTTCGGTTTGGAAGAAGTGATTTTTTCTCCCGCGTTGTGTTTGTCGTACATGCTCTGCCACCGGAGTCGTACCGAAAATGGCATCCCTCATCCGAAAAGATTTCTGCAGTTGATGCAAAACTGTCACCGGATGGGCAGTAATAATTGTGATTGCATATGGAGCAGTTATCTGTTATCAAACAATCAACATGATGAACATGAAGCCGTTAGACGTCGTTGGAACAACAAAAATAGACCGTGACTTGGATGTACATCGAAATACTTGGTGAGAATGTTTCATGCTTCTTATTATATTACAATATATATTATTCAACTATATTTTTAACAAATATCGGAGCGTTTGGTACGGTATGTCCACGCATCCTTCCTCCCCTGTAGATTCGAGAAGTGAATCGATGTTAAACGAAAGTTTATGGAAATCGAATCATTTCAAAGAATCATCTCTGCGGTAAACGCTACGCAGTAGGCCTGGCCGCTTTGACGCTTGTATCATATCTTTGATATACTGCAAGCATCAATATTGACAAGAAAAATAATCGGGCGTAATCTAACCCGATTATTTTCCAGGATGCTTTCTTGTACTGGCTGCGTATGTGTTAGATTAGATTAGATTAGATTAGATTAGAATGCATCTTCATTAGCTTCAGTAGGAAGGGCGAGATTAGCAATGGCCGGTTAATGAGCCTCCTTACACATTTACATATTTCGCGCTAGCTAAGTTTCAACAGTGCGTTCGTGTTGTTCACGCTTGGAGCAATGAATCTTTTTGATTAGTTTATTTCAGTTGCGGCGTACCAATTTGCAACTACAGTCTGTTACACCCAGTTTTTAAGTACGATCGATAATGCGCTTGAGGATCCTCTACAGAAAGGTTCTGGTCCTTAGAAGGTGCCCAGAGACCGCTCCCTAACAAGTTTGTCAGTAACTTCGTTATATGTAACGTTACTATGCTCTGGTATCCAGAAAAGGTTGATCCTATTCTTTGAAGCCAATGATTTTATTAATTAAATTCATTCCCACACTATGGAATAGTACCATAGCACTCAAATGCACTGATAGCTTTTAAAGCCGCGTAAGATACAAATATTGGCGTGTCTGTATTCTCATTTGATGCCAGCGCATTCCAAGATTGCTTGATTTTCAACTTGGAATATCGTAGACCATTTTCCTATTGGTATGACGCGTTTAGTCTTGGGTCCATACACGTCACCCCCACACGAGTGACAATCCGGAACCCAAAACATGACGAAAAAGTTATGGAATCATAAAATATGCCGCTTCATGATAACATGACTACAAGTCAAAGAACCATGCCTCTGAGTCATAGAATTATGCCGCTGACTCATGAAACCGTAAAACAGCGGTATGGAGCAATACAATAAAACAAAAGGGTGCGAGCTTTGTACTAAATGCCACCCATCAACGTCGTCACCCAGCGTCCATCGGTGGATACGGGAATAGGTGCACGCACACTCTCAGTGGACTATGCGTCGATGCGTTCGTACCAAGTCCGTCGGTCGGTGGAGAAGTGTTATTGTTCGCGCAGTTGAAAATCGGAATTTTTGACACGCGAAAATCGATGTTTCTCCTAAACCGTGTGTACAACGCACACAGTGCGCTGGATAGAGGGCCAGATCCGGTGTCCAGCGCACTACGTCCGACGTTAGGTTTCACGTATAGATTTTGAGATTTTTCACTACGTTTCGCAGGATGTGACAGGATAATTTACGACGAACTACATCCCCACAACTTCGACATCGTGGCGTTGCAGGAACTTTGTTGGACTGGACAGAAAGTGTGGAAAAGCGGGCATCGAGCGGCTACCTTCTACCAAGGCTGTGGCACCACCAATGAACTGGAAAGAGGATTTATAGTGTTGGGCAAAATGCGATAACGTGTGATCGGGTGGCAGCCGATCAACGCAAGGATGTGCATGTTGAGAGTTAAGGGCCGTTTCTTCAACTACAGCATCATCAACGTCCACTGCCCACACGAAGGGAGACCTGATGACGAGAAAGAAGCGTTCTACGCGCAGTTAGAGCAAACATACGATGGTTGCTCGTCGCGTGACGTGAAAATCGTTGTCGGCGACATGAACGCGCAGATAGGAAGTGACGAAATGTACAGACCGGTAATGGGGCGAAACAGCCTGCCCGCCGTATCGAATGATAACGGCCAGCGATGCGTAAACTTTGCAGCCTCCCGTGGTAATATGGTAGTCCGAAGCACCTTCTTCCCACGCAAATATATCCACAAAGCCACATGGAGATCACCCGAACATCAAACAGAAAATCAAATCGACCACGTTCTAATCGACGGTAAATTCTTCTCGGATATAACCAATGTCCGCACATACCGCAGTGCGAATATAGATTCGGATCACTACTTAAGCTAGTATGGCCAGTAAAGGGTGATACGGTCAAAATTTGGTCAAACAATTTGTTTCATAATTTGGGACTGCGTACACCAAAACAGCTGATTTTTGGACCAGTAATGGTACATTATATGTAGCTTATACCATAAAATTTTCATCAAAATCGGTTTAGTATTTGCGGAGATATTGTGAATCCTGAAAACTGCAATTTTAAAATTTTGTACAAAGAGGATTAAAAAATAAGAACACATTTTTATTCTTTTATTTATAGAGCCAAAAATACTGAACCAATTTCAATGAAAATTTTTCTGTGTATGAAGTATACATATGAAAATGTTGTGTATACATTTGATTCAATTTGATCCAGCCGTTACAAAGTTATATTTGTTTAGATGGTCAAATTTTGTCAAATTTTTTCAAGTCAAGTCAAATTTTGGTCACACAATTTTTTTCATAACTTTAGATTGCGTTCACCAAAACAGCTGATTTTTGGATCAGTAATGGTACATTATATGTAGCTTGTACCATAAAATTTTCATCAAAATCGGTCTAGTATTTGCGGAGATATTGTTGAACCCTGAGATCTGCAAATTTAAAATTTTGTGCAAGGAGGATTCACACATTTTTACTGTTTTATTTATAGAGCCTGGGATACTTAACCGATATCAATGAAAATTTTCCTGTATGTGAAGTAAAATTATGCATATCAAAATGTTGTGTAAAATTGTCATTCAATTTGATCCAGCCGATACAAAGTTATATTTTCTTAAGTGGCACCCGATCAGTTTTTTTCATATTCAAACTGCTACAACTTTGAAAGTATTCATACAATATGGCTCAAAATTTTACTAAGAACAGTTTTTCATATTAGTATTATACTGTAAAATTTTGATAAAAATCGGAGCAGTATTGGTAGTTCTATAATCAAAATTGTGCTTCACTGACCTTAAATTTCCGAAAATTTACTATGGAGCGCCTTTGTACAAAACTTTAAAAAGGTAGGTCGATGGTTTTATCTATATATCAACCAATACTTAATCGATTTTGATGAAAATTTTATGGTATAAGCTACATATAATGTAGCATTACTGGTCCAAAAATCAGCTGTTTTGGTGTACGCAGTCTATAGTTATGAAAAAAAATGTGTGACCAAATTTTGACCGTATCACCCTTTAGTACACAGGGTCAAATATTTTTTTTTTTTTTTTTTCTCCCTTTTAAATGGCTCAGACCTGTTTGGTCCATATTTGCCAAGTGTCAAGTTTGTATCAGTTATTCAAAATGACGGTTACGCGAACAAAACTATTTGAGTGTTTTCATGAAAGTGTAATCTATACCAACTACTCCAGTGATTATTCAGATAAAGTGATTAAATAATGATAATTAAATATGATAATAAAAAGGAATATTTACAAGAATCAAACACTAACTTTTGCTTCATTGATGAATTCAGCCAACTGTAAATACTGGTCTAGTTTTTTATTTTTTAATATATTTTTTAATTCAAGTTTCTGAATGAGAACAGGGTACTTACTTCTAATTGTTGAAAGTCTAACACAATCAAAAAGGATATGGTGTAGATTTTCCTGGATATTGCAAGTGGTACAAATGTCTGATCTAATGAGTTTCCATTGTGCAAGTCTTTCTTTGGTAGCCGTATGAAAAGTTCGAATTCTATTGATTATTATGGTTTCTGTTGTTGATAGTTGTATATTGTAAAACCATGGTTTAAGTTCTATTTTATCCATTATTTCAAAGTGTTTAATACCTTTTTCTGTAGATAACATTTCATATTCTCTGGTCCATTCAGTTAAAAGTTCATGTTTAAAATTTAACAGGCAGTCTCCTAAAGTAAGAGCATAGTTTTCTTGTTGTGTTCTATTTACACCTAACTTAGCAGCTGCATCAGCTCTATCATTACCCAATATATTTACATGTCCTGGAATCCATTGTATAACAATTTCTTCCAAATTATTGTAGTAAATCAATGTAAAAAGTTTATTTATTAAATAATTGTCTGTATTAGGGTTGAGAAGATTGAGGCAACTACTTTGTGAGTCTGTCAAAATTACTATTTTAAGTTGGTTTATGCTAATTGCGTATTCTATTGCTTCTATAATTGCTACTAATTCTGCATTCATTATTGAAAAAGCTGGACTAAGTTTAAAGCTGAAAGACTTTCTATTTTTCTCATCATAAAAACCGTAACCTACACCTTGAATTGTTTTAGAGCCATCTGTAAAAATTTTAAAATGAGTTGAAAAGTTATCTCTAAGTAAATATTGTACCAACAACTTTTGAACTGATATGGGGGTTGTATTTTTATTTAAATTGTTGATTACCGGGTTAATAATGAGTTTGTTTAGATCGTCTAGTGTAATTGTGTCGTCTATTGAAGCTTTGCATTGAAGAATGTGAAAATTATTAATTGATGCAACTTTTTCTAAATAAGAAGTGTATTTAGGTATTACATCTGAATTGATCAAGTCTTTAATTTTATTTACAGTAGGACTATTATTATAGAATAAAGTTTTAAGGATTTCTTTGAAAGTTAAATATTGTGCTCTGTATTTTAATGGGAGTTCACCTGCTTCTGCATATATTACATGAATTGGGGTTGATTGTAAAAATCTGAAGCTAGTTCGTATGGATAAGTTCTGAACTTTTTCAAGTCTATTGAAATCTGTTTTACTAGAGGAGGAATAAACTGAAATACCATAATCTAAAACGGATCTAATAATTGAGTTATTTATTTTTTGCAAAGTAGCTGGATGGCAACCACCCTTTTTTCTGCTGAGCATTTTTAGTATATTAATTTTTCGTTTACACTTATTTACAGTTTCTGTGATATGAGTTTTGAAGTTAAGTTTTTGATCAATCCAGATACCTAAATATTTATGTACAGCTTTGATTTCTATTGGATTATTGTTTATATGAATATTAATGTTATCGGGAGGATTATTGGAAAAGCATATTGTACCTGATTTATTTGAATTTACTTTCATTCCCAAGGATATTAATTCAGAGTTTATTAAGTTAAGAGATGAGTTCATTTTATTACTGGCAATAGTTAAATTATCACCTTCGGTTACCAAAGCAAAATCATCTGCAAATTGAATAAGAATACCCTCTATTTCAGTAGAATGAAGTTTCGAAGTATATATGTTAAAAAGGATTGGTGATAATGGGCAACCTTGTGGAAGACCCTTATTAGTCTGTCTTTCTATTGTGCTACCATCGTTAAGTGTAAGGATAATATTCCTTTGTTTTAAATATATATACAGCCAATTCACTAATTCCGGAGGGTAATTATAATTTTTAAGAATATTAAGTAGTTTAGATATATTTACATTATCAAAAGCTTTAGATAAGTCCAGAAATGTTACTAAAACTATTTTACTCTCACTCTTTGCTTTATTTACTAAGGAAACTAAGGTATTTACACAATTTACAGATGATGTTTTCTTTTTAAAGCCAAAGGAATATTTAGGGATAATGTCATTTTCTGTTGTATATTTATTTAGTTCTTTTTTGATTTTCATATTTATAGTTTTAAGAAAAGTTGAGATTAAACATATAGGTCTATACGATTCCGAAGAATTTTCAGGCTTACCGGGTTTTAGGATAGGAACACATTTAATTTTTAACCAATCCAAAGGAATGGTTAAAGAAGTTAAAACATTATTACAAATTAAGCTTATTTGTTTTGTAGTAATTCAAAGTTAAGGTTTTTAAGAATAAGAAAGGAAATGTTATCAGGGCCAGGAGCTGAACTGTTTTTCTTTGAGCGAATATAACTAAAAACTTCATTAAAATTAATAGATAATTTATTTACAGTGGGTTGAATATTATATTGAACTTCGTTTGTTATGTTTGGAAAATTTGTGTCCATAAACTGAGATGACAGAATTGGATCATTTAACAATTTAATGTTATTCTTATTTGAATATCCACCACTTATTAGTTTCACAGTGGACCAAAGTTGTTTGATATTTAATTCTGGGGTCAATAAGTCCGTTAATTGATGAAAGCTTTTTCGTTTCTCTTTACGAATTTTAGCTTTTAAAATTGTTCTTGCTTTTTTAAATGCTAGAAAGTTTTCTAAAGTTAAATTTTTACAGTATGCAACAAGTTTTTTGTTTTTATCAACAAGAAGATTTTGAATTTCAGTAGTCCACCACTTTTTTGGTTGGAACTTTTTGTTGGGTTTGTATTTAGCATCTGTTATTATTTGATTGAAAGAGGTTATCAGTTCATTTGGGGTGTTTAAAGAATTTGGATCGATCAGGTTTAGATTTTCTATTGCTTTCTTGTTATTTACTAGTACTGTTTGGTAGTTGAAGTGTTTTGCAGCATTAAGAATTTGGAAAATTATTATTTTGTGGTCTCCACAAATTTCTTCATCCAAAACCGTCCAACTGGTTTTCGGGGCTAAATCAGATGAAACGAATGTAATGTCTATTGCAGATGGAGTAGTGTTAGGTGGTTTAAGCATTGTAGGTGATCCATCATTTATTGAAGTAATGTCCTTATTGTCTATCAAATCAATTAGAAGTTCTCCTCTTGGGCAAATTTTGTTAGCATTATTCCAGATTGGATGATGGGCATTAAAGTCACCAGCTAAAACTGTACTTATATTTACTTTATCAATGAAATCAAAAAGAAGTTTTAAGGGATGTTTAATTTGGTTATTGTTAATTGGACTGGGGGGGATATAAATTGAAATAAGTAAATATGGGACAGAAGTGTTAAGAGTTTTGACAGCTATTGCTTCTATGGGATGTAAATCAGGAATTTTCAAAATTTCAAAATCAATTTCGTTTTTTATTAAGAACCCCACTCCCCCATAACCATTGTCACGGGTTCGTTTTGGGAACTTATATCCGGCAAATTTAAAATCTTCGTTTGGTTTTAACCAAATTTCAGATAAGAAAGCAATGTCTATTTTATGTGATTGTAGCAAATGAGAAAGTAATGACCGGTTTGCAGTTGGACGAATGCTATTGATATTGTTTTGGAGGAAGTTTAAATTCCTGAAGTCAGCCATTTCAGGATTTACGGTCGGGAGGTTCAGAATTTTGTAGAATCTCGGGATTGACCAGTTCGTTAAGTTGTTTATTTATGTCAATTAGAAGTTGATGGTTGTTTGTTTTACTGTTTGTTTCATTAGCCTGTGAAATGTTGTTAACAATTGTTTCTTGGATTTGTTTTATTTTGTTGATGAGTTTAGTAACATTGAGTTGTTTAATAATTTCTACCTTAAGTTTGTTGACGATCTGTTCAAGTTCTGTTTTTGTTATGTATTCTGAGGGAGCATTATTATTGTTGTTATTCGTCTGGGTATTGTTTGGCGGTGTGTTCTTGTTAATGACTTGTTTTTGGTTGATCACGTTTGGAGGTTTGTTTTTGAGGGTTTGGTTTTGGGGGTTTTCTGTATTCACGATTAAATCTTGTTCTTGGTTTTCAGGTTCATCTAGTTCTGGAAATTCGGCCTTATCTTGGAGTCTGTACTGTACTTGTCTTTGAACTGGGTATAGTTTAGCAGCTTCCATAAAAGTTAGCTTATTGTAAGCCATTGCCTTTCTTATGTCATCTTGTCTTTGTCTTTCCTTACAGTCTGGGTCAAACGCTTTATGTGCCTCCTTACAATGCCAACAACTGATATTCAATGAATTACATTCATGTCCTTGATGTCCTTCATTCGAGCAGTTGGTGCATCTTACTTTAGGTGACTTACATGCTTTTGTTTTGTGTCCATATCTGACGCATTTTACACAGCATTTCAATGGAAAAATGTAGCATTCCACTTCCTTGGGTTGTCCGTAAATTTGTACTTCGCGGGGAAGTTTTTCCCCCTCTGCATAAATTCTGATTGAGTATGTTGGGACTAGATCTTTCTTCTGTAGCTTCATTATTCTTTCAATTTTTGTGATTTTGATTCTTTCTGATTCAAGGTTTGCTAACAATTCAGATTCTGGGATTGAGGGTGGTATATCTTTTACGATTCCTATGGTTTCCTTGTACATGGTAGGGACATAGATTTTGTATTTGAAATCTTCTGTTAATACCTTGGAGTTGATTAGTTGTTCGGCATGTCTGGGATTAGCAAATGTAATTTTGTACCTGTTTCTTCCGGCTTGAACTAGTTCCTGATACGTTATTTTGATGTTGTGTAGTAGTCTAGCTATTTCCATTATGTGAAGTGGTTTGGATTGTTCATCTTTCGGTTCTATGATAAATGTTTTAAAAACTCGGTTTTTTTCCCAGTCCCCGAAGAGACCAGAATTCGGTTTTCCATTTTTATTCTTGTCCTTCTGTTTTTCTTTCGATTTTTTGTCCTGTTTGTTTGTTCCGGAGTCCATTTTCTGTTTCTTGATTCGTTCGTTTCCGTTTGTCATGTCATCTGTCATTTTCCTGCGCAAATTACCATCTGTAGCTGATTCATATCCTGATATAGATTGGTTATCCTCTAGGGGACTAGAAAATCCCCCGTTCTCATCATCACTTTCGTCCATCTAACGAGGATCATTTGATCACTCGCTAGAACCAGACGAATACCTACCGTCAGCACACAACAACAAAGCAAATTCAGTGGATTCAAAAGTTAATTAAGGATTAATCACTTCAATCTTCACTAATCACTGTATGTAATCAATAATGACCAACACTCCTGACCGCAGTCAAATAGTGAGGCTTATCAAAAATTCAATTTATAACGCCGCGATAACTTAACACTCGGGAATATTTTCCAACACGTCCTCTTCGATCGAAATTTGGAGGGAGAATGTCAAATATTTGACAAGGAAAGAACTCAAGAAACAACATCAGTTTGACACTAATGAAAATTTGATCGAGTCAAACAAGATGTTTGAGCATTGGTTTCTTTTCGGACAAATATTTGAACCTGTGTACTAGCAGCTTATGACACTCTTTGACCAATGCTAAATATTTGACCACTTTTGACAGTTAAATTTTGCCCAAGGTGTACCTGGCAAACACAAATATTTGTCACTCTCGAAAAACGAATAGGGACAAACAGAACCAAACAACCTGCCAAAATTTATCTGTCAAAAGTGGTCAAATATTTGGCGTCTGGGCAAAGAGTGTAATAGTGGTAATCACGTTCAAATGTATGCGTGACTTTTTTGTAGATGTAGTTGTGAAACTTGGGGGAAAATATGTGCACTCTTACCCCGGTTGTTAGTTTTATCATTATTTAGCCGTTTTACCCAAATCATTTGGGTAATATTTTCATATGCAATCTGAATAGCCTTTGAATTGGCGTGCATTTTTGTGTATGGAAAAATTCAAGCTAGTGTTCGTGTGTCGAAATGTCACTTATCTCTATAGCACCCTTAGTAGCTGTGCAGGGTCGTGCAATTTCGAAAGGAAAACATGACGTACGACACTGTAGCAAATCGTTTCCCATGCGAACGGACTGCTGTGATGCTTCATCTCTCACCCAGCAACACACTCGTTCGTTGCTGCTACAGAAACAAGTGTGTATGAAACATGGGATGATACACTTGGATTTTCGTTTCATTTATGAGCCATTGAAATACTTCAACATGCTAAAAACACTATTTAAACCACATTTTTAAATAGTGGTGCACGCCAATAGAATGATAATTATGTTTTATGAAAGAGAATAACAAATTCGACCACTTAAATCCAATTAACCGGCGCCCGTAACCGTAACCATTAAGAGACTAGCGCGCACCAGTGAGACACTAATGTTCTGACGGGTGAAGCACAAGCAATGCGACCGGGTGGGAGACTACCGAGTGCTACGATGAGTGGAAAAGTTTTTTTTAACGGCCGAGTCATTAGAAAAATGTATGAAACACTTGAAGTGACTCATTCAAATGTTGCATGAAAGTGTATCATTGAAACGAAATTGTACGCCCCTGGCTGTATGCATGCTCTCAAAACTTTCGACAGTTATCACCACGCGTCGAAGTCGAACGCCGCGACTCAACATCGAGCAGCTGCGTAACGTAGAAGTGGCTCAATACTACGCGCAGCAGTTAACAGTGGCCCTACCAACGGAAGAGCAGCTTGGCGCAGCTACACTTGAAGATGGCTGGAGGGACATCCGATCCGCCATAGGTGCCACCTCGGCTACAGCACTAGGCTTCGCGACTTTGAATCACAGAAACGACTGGTACGACGGCGAATGTGAACAGTTGAAAAACGAGAAGAACGTAGCAAGGGCGAGAAGCCTGCAACACCGTACGAGAGCGAATGAGGCACGTTACAAACAGGCGCGGAACAGGCAGAACTCAGTCTTCCGGATGAAGAAGCGCCAGCAGGAAGAACGAGATCGCGAAGCGATGGAAGAGCTGTACCGCGCTAAGGACACACGAAAGTTCTACGAGAAACTGAACCGCTCGCGCAGAGGCTTTGTGCCACAAGCCGACATGTGCCGAGATAATCACGGGAATATTCTCACGAGCGAGCGTGAGGTGGTCGAGAGGTGGCGGCAGCATTACGATGAGCACCTCAATGGCGACGTTGCAAGTACCGAAGGTGGCGTGGTAACAGATCTAGGAGTATGTGCACAGGACGAAAGACTTCCGGCCCCTGACCTTCAAGAGATTGAGGAGGAGGTTGGCCGGTTGAAAAACAACAAGGCCGCTGGAGCAGATCAACTACCAAGCGAGCTTCTAAAATACGGTGGAGAAGCACTAGTGAGAGCACTACACTGGGTCATTACCAAGATTTGGGAGGAGGAAGTATTACCGGAGGAATGGATGGAAGGTATCGTGTGTCCCATCTACAAAAAGGGCGACAAGTTGGATTGCGGGAACTACCGCGCGATCACACTACTGAGCGCTGCCTACAAGATACTCTCTCAAATTTTATGCCGCCGTCTATCACCGATTGCAAGAGAGTTTGTGGGGCAATATCAGGCTGGATTTATGGGTGAACGCGCTACAACGGACCAGATGTTCGCCATCCGCCAGGTGTTGCAGAAATGCCGCGAATACAACGTGCCCACACATCACTTGTTCATCGATTTCAAATCGGCGTATGATACAATCGATCGAGAACAGCTATGGCAGATTATGCACGAATACGGATTCCCGGATAAACTGATACGGTTGATCAAGGCGACGATGCATCGAGTGATGTGCGTAGTTCGAGTATCAGGGACACTCTCGAGTCCCTTCGAATCTCGCAGAGGGTTACGGCAAGGTGATGGTCTTTCGTGCTTGCTGTTCAACATTGCTTTGGAGGGTGTAATAAGAAGAGCGGGGATAAACACGAGTGGGACGATTTTCACGAAGTCCGTTCAGCTGCTTGGTTTCGCCGATGATATTGATATTATTGCTCGTAAATTTGAGACGATGGCGGAAACGTACATCCGACTAAAGAGTGAAGCCAGGCGAATCGGATTAGTCATTAATGTGTCGAAGACAAAGTACATGATGGCAAAGGGCTCCAGGGAGGAATCACCGCGCCCGCCACCCCGAATTCATATCGACGGTGATGAAATCGAGGCGGTTGAAGAATTCGTGTACTTGGGTTTACTGGTGACCGCCGACAACGACACCAGCAGAGAAATTCAGAGGCGCATTGTGGCAGGAAATCGTGCTTACTTTGGACTCCGCAGAACTCTACGATCGAACAAAGTTCGCCGTAACACGAAGTTAACCATCTACAAAACGCTGATTAGACCGGTCGTCCTCTATGGGCACGAAACATGGACCCTACGTGCAGAGGACTAACGCGCCCTTTGGAGTTTTCGAACGGAAGGTGTTGCGTACCATCTACGGCGGAGTGCGGATAGAAGACGGAATTTGGAGAAGGTGAATGAACCACGAGCTGCATCAGCGGCTGAGAGAACCACACCACGAAAATCGGGAGGCTACGGTGGACGGGTCACGTCATCAGGATGTCGGATAGCAACCCGACTAAAATAGTTCTCGAGAGTCATCCGACCGGTACAAGAAGACGTGGAGCGCAGCGAGCTAGGTGGGTCGACCAAGTGGAGGACGATCTGCGGACCCTACGCAGAGTGCGAAACTGGAGACACACAGCCATGGACCGAGTGGGATGGAGACGGCTACTATGCACAGCAGAGGCTACCCAGGGCTTAGCCTGATCGATAAGGTAAGTAAGATAGTAGTACAAAAAATGCCTTGAGATGAAAAATTGAAATTTGGGAAACAAAAAATCGAAATAAGAGTAAGAAAAAAATATTAACTTACCTCGAATTTGGACGTTCTTCCGAATTTCTGTGTAGAAGACTTGAGGGAATTTCACAACTTTACACTTTCAGTTCAGTCGCACCATACCACCGTCTGCTTTCAGATATACATAACTTGTTTATTTTTTCAGTATAATATATTCTACCGTTCCGAATCCACTTGCCATTCTTGTAATTAATTTCCACTTCGCGCCTACATTGCTCCAGACTTGTTCAGATGTAGTCAGTTTGTTTATCTTCTTCTTCTTCCTTATGTTATCACCGTTCGTATGGATCGGCCAGCCAGCTTGTGATTGAGAGAAAGTACCACCACTGGTTATTGGGTACTTTTTACGTTGCTTGTTAATGACCGCCGATGCCATTTCAATTTTTCAACCATATTGTGTTGTTGCTATGGTTTGCTTGTTTTTTTTTTCTTTTGTCTTGCCGATTTTCATTAAATATTTCATTTAAAATTTGCTCGTATTAGTAATTCTTCACTATCAACACAATTTATCCTTCTTACATCTTAGTGTTTTGCTTGTATTTTTTGTTAGTCTGAGTTTCTTTGTTTTGTTTTCTTCAATGCAGTGAAACAAATAAGAGTACGAAAACAGAAAAAAAAGTTTTAGTAGAATTAATTTTACAACAATTGCATTCTCATTCTTATCATTCTTCTTCCGGCGCTGCTTATTCAGCTTCGAACTGTCGCATTTGACCGGATGCTTACCAGTCAAAGTTTCGAGAGGCCACAAAATGTTTAATCGAAGAAGTGTACAAATCTGGGGATATAGGTATAATGCTTGTTAATTGTACACACAGTCCTGAAGGGGGATGAGAACAGTTGGGGGGACACTGGCGCGTGTACCCACTAGGAAAGATCCGTAACGACTCCTTGTCGAAGGAATATAAAGGAGCTTGCTCCCATCTTACTTTGTAGTCGGGTGAATTGCTTTAGTAAATATTTCCTAAACATTGGTGCTGGCTACGTTTTGATCATTTTTTTTCGGGGAGGGAGTTAACTTTTGAACCTGTTTTTTATTTGTTTTGCTTGAAAGTCTTCTCTATTCGAATAGGTTTTGGTTGGTTTCTTGGTGTATCAAATTGTCTACTTTTATCACAAACTAGAAAATATCAACTTCTGTTAAAGTTTTTCGAAAAAAGAATCCGGTAATATTATCAAAATTTAGCAAGGCTAAAGTTTAACCGAAGTTTGACGAAACTTGAACTGGTGAAGCATCAGTAAAGTTCGCTCAAACTTTAGTATGCATCTTACTAAATGATAAATTTCACAGAAGAAATTTCTTCCGAAATCTTTACACAAAACTCGACATTTCAAAGTGTGCATGCATTTATCAATGATTCGCTTGTTTGCTAATAAATATTATCTGAACTTTCGGTCGGTTTACTCGCTACTAAGAAAGGAGTATGGTGAACCGAAATGCAATCAAAAGTTTTAACACCACGTGTCTGGTGCTTCCGAGTCCATTCCTCTGAAGGCTAATATACTGAAGATTTTATAATATATATTTACCTGCATGCTCTGCAAAACAGAAATGATTCCTAGTTACCAGCTACGCTCCGTTTATTCCGCCAACGGTTCTTCCAGTTGTTTCTGTTTCGATTCACGAGGAGCGGCTTCCGGTTTGGCCGCTGGCACTGGTACGGCCGTTGCCGTCGTTGGACTCGACTCGGACACGTCCAGCATAGACTCGGCGAGCGCAACGTTCGCAATCGGACTCGAGGAGCTGTCGTCATTTGTCGTGGTCGTCGCCGGTGCCGTCGCGGTCGTGCTGGGGACAGCCGGAGCCTGTGCCGGTACGGCCGGAGGATTACTGTTGGCGTTGAAGCTCAAATCGTTGGCGTCGAACAGCGACGAGGTCTCCTCGTCCGTGGTGTGTGAAATCGAAGCTGCCCCGTCGCCGGCTTCCCGGTGCAAATGCTGCTGCGACTGGGGCAGAGTGTCCTCGTCGGTTGGGTCCGCCTGCGGAAGCTCACTCGGTTTCCTCGCGCTGCTGTCGTCACCGTTGCCGGTGGGCTCGTCTGATCGCTGCCGGGCGGCCGGTTTTGGTCGTAAATCTGGGAAAAGAAGAGATTAACCCGTTAACATTCAAGGTGTATCACATTTAAAATTTTTTAAAGAACCTGTAATCATTAGTCAAGTTCCAATAAAGTAAACATGGTTTCAAGAAAAAAAAAGTATTTTTTCTATAGTGTATTTAAAAAAAAGTCTTCAATGTAGTCCTAAACATCTGATATTTTTTTAATTTTCTATTTCACCATAAATATAATACAGTTGTTACTTTTTGATCCGTATAAACACAAGACAACTTTTAAACAAGTGAAGGAAATGATAGCTATACAAAAATAATAGAAATGTCATATTAAATTATGGCTTACTAAAGAAATGCCGAAAATTTAGAGGAATCCAGAAGGAATTATTTTAAAAAAACTGTAAATAGTAAATCTCGGAAAAAATATTGGAGAGTAATCCGGAAGGAATCTCGGGAGAAATCCCCAAACAATCTTGGCAGAGATCAATGAAGGAATCAATGAAGGAATGAATAAAGGAATCATGGGGAACTTTCCGTTCCCAGCCACCTTAGCAAACTACAGTAGAACCACATGGCATGATACGGGACCTCGCGGTGCAGGCGACTTACTCCGTCAAAGCTCCACTCCTCAATGAGGTAGCATCGCACTGCCCAGCGCCCAGCTCGTCATGATGCTTGCTGTCACCGACGCTTGCTAGGGGAAGGACACCCAAGGGGAATGTCACTAATCTTTATTTATATCCCACAAAAAAAATCCAAATGGAATTCAGGAGAAATTCCTAAAGGAAACTCTGGAAGGATCAATGAAGGAATCCCGAAAGGAACACCGTAGAAAATTGCTGAAGGGATTCCGGGAAAATACTGGAAGAAACGCATCAAACTAGAAAAATCAGTTACAAATCCCGGAAGTGTGCTGGTAGTTCATCGATTGGTTTTCGGCGAGAAATAATTAAAAACTTATTTGCCAGACTGTCCGGACGTTTCGGTCGATTTTACTGGCCTTCGACCAGTAAAATAAGTAAGTTATGGCCGTCTGATAGTGAAGAGACGGCTGGAAGATTAGTCCGCAGAAGATGGTCGAAGCCCAGTAAAATCGATTGAAACGTCCGGCCAGTCTGGCAAATAAGTTTTTAATTATTTCTCGCCGAAAACCAATCAATGAACTACCAGCACATCAAATCGCGGCGATTAAAACAATAATAACATCAAATCCAGGAAGTAATATCTAAAGTAATTCAGCAAGCAATTCTTGATGAATCCGTTGGATGAACCCTTGACAGAAACCCAGGGTCCTATAAGAAATCCCCAAGGGAATCCCGTGAGGATTCAATATATTTTTTTAATCCCGCGCCCGAACACGCGTAGGGTGGGGCGGGGCAAGATGGGTCGCGGGGCAAGATGGGTCAGTGCCATTTTCAAGCGAATTACTCATGTTTTGATTATGTTAATAATTTTGTTGGGTGACCAGCATGAATATACAAAAGATTAGGGTATTGATTGAAAAATTATTCACTCTCATTGGAAATAAAAAATAAAATGGTTTTTAGCCATTTTTCTTATGCGATACATCCCATATATTCTCCATATAAACCACCGCGGGGCAAGATGGGTCACCTCCAATATTTAGCGTATTCTTGGATCATTTAAAAGTTATTTATTTTTTATTACAAGACTATCTCATAACTCCCTTCAATCAGGCGGAATGAACGCCTAAAATTATAACATAAAATTATGATAACTTTTTAGTGAAAACATCGATTTTCAAGTCTTCTTAGGACCACTCAAATCGTAAAGTTTTTTATATTCAAAATAAATTTATAAAATGTTTACTTGTAGCTCTTGTTTACTCAGTATGAATATGGAGCATATATGAATGCGGAACAAATCTTATATTTTGACGTTTTTCGTTGAGAAAATGTGAATTACTTAAAAGGTGACCCATCTTGCCCCGCACTTTTTTCACGGCGCAAAATCGATCACTTTTTAAAACTGCTTGTTTAACATAATATTTTGTATTTAATGAACTTTTTATCGACTTTTAGCATAGCTAACTAGTGTATTAAAGAGTAGCGGACGAATACAAACCAATCCGATTTGTATTTACAAAGTTATGGTGATCCATCCTTAGGCGACCCATCTTGCCCCGCCCCACCCTACCTAGAACATAGCGCGAAAAACAAATTAAAGCGTAGTTAAACGGACGAACAAATTAAAAAACGCTGATGCGATTAAACGAACAATAACAAGCAAAATTTTATTTACATACCTATATTACGTTTGGACAACATTCATTTAATAACAATAGGACACGTTCGGTGTAGTACTAGAATTGAAGTAATGAGTTGAATAGGACAGATCGGTGAAGTACTAGATTTGTAGTAATGAGCTGAATTTTAGTATGGTGAGCAGGTCAATTCTCCGTTTCTGCAGTGAAATGGCGCAAAAAGCGTGGGTATTATGATTCCTTGCCTAATTTAATGCTGTTTGAGCAAAACTTTGGGCAACAGTGTTGTTGTTTTCTCCATTTCTTGCAATATAAACAACATAGTTATTCAAAGTTTTGCTCAATCAGCATCAAATTTGGCAAGAAAACATAATACCCACGCTTTTTGCACCATTTCATTACAGAAATAGAGAACTGACCTTCTCACCATACTAAAATTCAGCTCATTACTACAAATCTAGTACTACACCGAACGTGCCCCATTTTTGTATGGTGAGAAGGTCAATTCTCCGTTTCTGCAATGAATTGATTCAAAAGCGTGGGTATTATGATTCCTTGCCTAATTTGATGCTGTTTTAGCAAAACTTTGGGACACCGTGTTGTTGTTTTCTCCTTTTCTTCCAACTTAAACAACACAGTTACCCAAAGTTTTGCTAAAACAGCATCAAATTAGACAAGGAATCATAATACCCACGCTTTTTGCACGATTTCCTTGCAAAAACGGAGAATTAATTTTCACACCATACAAGAATAATTCAGCTCATTACTACAAATCTAGTACTACACCGATCGTTACCTATTACACATGTATGCGCTGTGTCGACATCAAATGGTGACGTGACAGATGTTCAGTCGCCTTCGAGGCGGCCGGCTGCATAGGTAGAGCTATCCGCATTCATATTGTCAGCCCTTTTCAATAGGGTATGGGTCGAACCACTGTGAATGCTTTCGAGCTCTGGAAGGCCTTTGTGGAAGCAGTACCGGAGTAAGAGGTTCGCTATCTGCCGATGCGAGCTCTGTGGATGCTGACGTAGCTGGCACAGATGACGATGATGACGAAGACAGGAAATCTGCATTTACAGATACCAAAGAGGTGGTTCCTCGGGTTATGTGAGGTCGATATTAAAACTCAAGTAGGATTCGAGAAACCGTGGAAGTAACGGAATCCCACTTGTCTTCCCCCGTACACATCCTTTCAACAATATTGCCTGGAGTGATATCTCTACCACATACCTCCTGCATACTCGACCTTTGCTTCACGAAGCGTGGGCATTCGGGGGGGGGGAGCCTGCATGTTCGAATCTGTGCACCCATGGCATAACAGAAATTGTGTCAAGTGAAAGTTCCCCTCGCCATGGGGCCTGCTTGTCCACTTGGACACGCTCGATATGAGTCTGTGTGTCCATCTCGCTGGAGGAATTCCAATCTCTCTGCCATTTCAACATCGACGATGTTCTGGCAATCCGTCTGGCACCGCTGTCAGTTCTAGTTCCTCTATCGACTCGCCGTATACCGTGAGGGGATAGTGCTACTTTTTCTGAATGTCGGTTCCCCGAATGTCGTTTCTCCGAACGCCAGTTTCCCCGAAAGCCGGTTCTCCGAATGACCTGTTTCCCCGAAAAATGCATTCTTGTTCGAAATGATCACTTACCTCAAGATGTTCGTGATCATGGGGAATAGGTTGTTAACGGACCATAATTTGACAATTCTTTAGGGTCAATTTGGTTTTGGAAAGAACGGGCAGCAATGAAAAGGAGTCGGTCATTCGGGAAAAAGTGACATTCGGGGAACCGGCATTCGGGGAAACGACATTCGGGGAAAAATATCATAACCCCGTGAGGGTAATGTCATCGGCAAAGCCGACCACCTTTACGCCCGGTGGAAGTGTGAGCCTCAATACGCCATCGTACGCCGCGTTCCATAGTACCGGTCCCAAGATTGACCCTTGTAGTATTCCCGCGGAGATGTTGTACCTCTTTTCAGTGTCAGAGAGTAGCACTCTATTTTGAAAGTAGCTCTCCAGTATCCTGCATAAGTTATCCGGGACTCCTAGGTGATGATTCACCACTGGTGAATGACGCATTTAATGGCGGCCTGACGATGTTGAACGCATTCTTCACTTCCAACGGGACGACCGCGCAGTAGCGAATTCCTCTGCGCTATCTCGGCCGTTTCAGTTACGGCCACCGTCGATCGACCCTTCCGGAAGTCAAACTGGTTATCCGAGAGCCCAGAGTCATCTGGTTTCTCGGTAAAGATCATCACTGCTGTCGGGATACCGTCCGGACCCTGAGCCTTGTTCAACTTGAGTGGCTTCCCTATTACGATGAGCTCATCGTTCGGCACTGGGGATACCTCCTCTTGGTCGGTTCGGCCAGAGGGTAACAGCCCATTTGGCCCAATATCGTGGTGCGATAACAGCGTTTCCACGATCCTCTGCAGGATCTCGGGTGAGCGTTCCGGGGGTGCTTACGCAGTCTTTTCAGGGTATCGTATTGGCTGCCTGACAGAGCTTTTCGAAGCATGCTCGATTTCATGTCTTAATTTATTTGTTCAGTGTCAGTTTAGCCACACTGTAGCCCTCACCTCTTTCCGCTCTACCCTCATCGGTACGAGCTCTTTGCATCCTTCTCCTAGCTCTTAGGCAGGATGCTCGGAGCTCCGCGATTTTTGGACACCACCAGTATACTGGTTTCCGTCCATTTCTGGGTAGCGAGCGCCTAGGCATTGCGGCATCGCACGCATGGCTTAGAGTTCCGACTAGATCTTCACTGGACAGATCGTCAGTGTTATCCTCCATAAGCCGTCTCTCGACAAATGCCGCCCTATCGAAGCGCGAGGTCAGCCATCCTCGATGCCTGTCGATGATCTTCTTCCTCCATGTTCCATCGTATATCGTACCGCCAGATAGTCACTGTGCGTGTACTCATCGTCAACCCTCGATTCTGAGCTAGGGTTTAGACCCGGGCTCCAGAAGGCCACGTCAATGATGAACTCTGCACCGTTCCTGCTGTAGGTTATTTTTTCACCTACGATCGCGACATCCACGTTCAGTCTCGCCATGGCTTCGAGCAGTGCCCAGCCTCTCGCGTAAATCGAACGGCTACCCCACTCGTTCGCCCAGGCGTTGAAGTCTCCGCCGATGACCACAGGACTCAATCTTACTAGCGCGCTTGTAAGTGCGTCCAGCATTGCTGAGAGTTGATCTTTCGGTCACCTGGGTGGGACATAACAACTACAGTAATACACCCCATTGACCATCGCTAGTTCGAAGCCCTCGAGCGACCTGAAAATGATTTCCTAGATCGGGAAACGACCGGTTGTACAGATCGCCACTAGTCTAGTCTTATCCGCTATTCAGTTTCCGTTATTGGGTAACCTGCATTATCGTTTTGAACATCGTCTTCAATGCGTGCCTGGACATTTGGGCCCACCCGGCATTTTGGTGTCTGGCAATAAGGGCCTTCTCCTCCGTACTTCCTGTAGAACTTGATCCGGTCAGGGACTTATGGCCTTGCTCAAAGCACGTGTATCACGCCACTGGCCACAGGTTTTAACACTGGAGAGTTGCCTCCACCGTTAGGGCTCTTACCTGCACTTTCTCGACAAGTATCTCTTGGACTAGTGCTTTGTGGTGCCTTTCTTGGGCGCTTCCTTCTTCAGCACTAACATCATCTCTCCCGTCCTGGTGCGCCGGAACATCTTTGGTAGTCCGCTCCTATTGCGGTTTAGCGCCCGCGTGAGGTCCGCACCGGTCATCTGTGCTTCCTCGGCTGGCGCTGTGCCACTTGTTCCACTCGTAGAACTACCTGCCGTTTGTTCGCTAATGGGTGCACCAGTCCCTCGTAGTGGCGATCTTGCCAAACATCCACGCGCGAACGGGTGCAACGCCGTTCCTTCCGCTACTCCATGTTGTTGATGGATTTCGAAGTGATGTCTGTTGCCCCCGGTGATCGGCAGGCCTTGGAGGTGTACGTATCGCCTCACTACTTTCGAAATCGCAAACTGTTCTGCGATCGTTGTAGGCTTCCAGAAACGCGAAAATGTTCACAGAATACTTTCCGCAGTGCAGATAATCGGCGACCTTCTGAGCTACCACATCCAAGCTAACAAAACTCTCCAGTCGATCAGCTTTTGCTGGCACTGCTTTGCACACCTTCGATAAACCGCACGTTGAGAAGTCGCTCTGACCTGCCGTACAGCATGCACAGTTTCTCCGTAACTTTTGGGATGGTATTCAGCAGAAGCAGTCTGCTCCTTGCAAGCACTTATGTAGTCGTGCCAAATTGTTTACCTCTGAAAAGCCTCACGCCTTCGTTAACGTCTCGTAGTTGCTGATAAACATCGGCCATTCCACCAACTTGGGAATTTCCTGAACAGAAAGCAAGTCTCAAGAATGTGGATGTGTAAGTATTCAATTTTCAATCTATTGCTAATGCCATCTGACTGCAGAAAACTGTAACAAAGTTTTCTTCCACGGATGTTGAAAAGTTGTTGAGTTATACCTACACGATCCGGCTTAGTAACAAAGATACCATCCACAATGAGTGAATATATGTTGCTTGCGTTCACCGGTTTTGTTTCCAAACGCGTCATGGATACAAGTGTAGAACACTTTGCACACTGAAAGAAAATTAGAAACCTACCTGACTGCGAGTTATCCTCGGTGAACAGTCCCATAATGGGATTGTTGTCCTCCGGCTTCCTGGTGTTCAGATCCTCCAGCAGTGGCTCCTTCATGACCGGCGTCTGGCCCACCAAATGGTGCGGTATGTGTGGATTGGTGGCACTGGCCTGTGGCGCCAGCTGTCCCCCGACGGCATTTGCCCCCTGCTGCCCATGGGCAGCGGCTACCGCGGCCGCTTGCGATGGCGTGAGAGACTTTCGCGTTTTGTCCGCCTTGCGCCACAGCGTGATTTCTTGCTGCTTGAAGTACCGCCGGTCTTCGGTGTCGATCAGGACCAAGTTCAGGAAATAGCGTACCGAGAACTTCTTGTTGATTTCTCGCATCGTCAGCGTCAGATCGTACCCGGCCAGGAACACCCGAATCGGTATGCTTTCGCCCTTGACCGGCGATCCGTCCATGATTTCGTACTTGGCGATGATTTCGTTCTCCGTGAATATGTTGGGACCTGGATGGGGTTTTACATGGAATCAGAATTCTAGGTATTCTAAACAGTAGTTGCTACAACGAAACTCACCCGATCCAGTCTGTTCCCGTTTGATGATGGCGATCTCCATGTGTTTGATCTTGATGCGCACCAAGAGGAAATAAATTTTACCAACAATGACGTCGCGTAGATGATATCTGCAAACAGAGACGACAGTTGAAGAAAACGTGGTAATTACGTAAACAAGTCAATCAATCAATCTCTTCTCGATACTCACTTGCTCTTGTTGTATTCGAACTCTATGTGCAGGCAGTCCTCGATACCGACCTCCATCTTAATAGGGCTGTTGGTGTCGGGGTAGCTGGACAGTGTGTGCACGGCAATGTCCACCTCGCGGATGATGTCACTCAGACGGCGTACGATCGTCACTCGTAGGAAGTATCTGCGGGAAAAGAAATCGAAGTAAGAATTAAACTGTTGAATCAGTTCCAGAAGCCTAGAAGTAGAAATCTTTCACTCACCTTAAGCGTACGTTCGATCCGACGTATACTTCGTAGGGCTTCTCCACGTTCGCAAACTCGAACGGGTACGATGTGTTCTGAATGAGATCCCCCGGGCGGGCCAACTCCCGCACCAAGCTGAGAAAGTCATGGTGATTGCCGCGGTCGTAGTATAGTTCAATTTGTCCTGTCGGAATGAAGTAAACAGTTATTTGGAAAGAACTTCCACTGACCCAAAGTCCACTTACCAATCAATTCCACTTTGATGCCCTGGTGTTCCAGTTTGCTGCCCGGTTTCTTCAGTGTAATGTTAACCTTTCCGCTGACGGTTTCGCCATCGTAGTACAGGAGATACTTTTCCTTTTTGCCGTCTTCGGTTTTGATGTCGGCGTGCTGTCGATGCTCGGCGCCGTCGAACATGATATCAATGTCCGCCGACTGGCCGAACCGGAGGAAGTTCTGCAAGAAATAGTTTTAAAAGTAAAGAATTAGTTTCTGACAGGTTTGGTGGTCTGATAACTATCGTATCTAATTCGTATGAAAAGGTCATGGGTCCAATCCATGACCCACTCATTTCCTCCTACTTTATATCTTACTTTCTCTCTTTTCATTACATACAACATACAGCTACGTACAACTCATGTATACTCATGTGCATAACCATCGCTAGAATAAGAAACGAATTGAAAAGCCGTTTTTCTTCCTTCCAACTTTCACAGCACAGTGTTATATATGTTATATAATGCCTGCAACCAAGCAAATTTGGCCGTATCAGCTTCAGATTAATCTTAACACAAAATCTAATCACTTTACGCCTGGCATCAACGCACAATGGGTGAACCCTCTGCCAAAACTACCATTGTTCAAGAAGACTCCGACATCCTAGAAAGAACTTGTGCGGACGCAGTAGCATATACGGTCTGCCGTTGGCAAGCGATTGCACTATCACTTCCCCCCGTTTACCACATTTACCGGGAATCTGACGTAGCAGACACCATTCTTGCTTAAAAATAGAAAATTGCAAATACTCACAATCCGAAGACGTCTACTAGTTCCCGGCAGATTGGTTCCTAATGTGAGCATTGGCGGAGCCAGCCTTTTCTTTTTTCTCATTCACTCTCCTAAACATACACGAGAAAGAGCGACATGTAAGAGGAGGCAAGCTGCCCCCTCTTCTATCTTTATCCTTCTCGTGTATGTTCAGGAGAGTGAATGAGAAAAAAGAAAATGCTGGCTTCGCCAATGAATGTGAGTGTAGCTGGTCTGGCGACACTGGAAAAGCATCTACGGTCTGTCAAACAACTTTATGTAAAATAATCACAGCGAACTTTCCAACATGAAGAGGTATGTTAGCCAAATAAACATCACGGATAGACAATGCGTTCTAAGCATTTTAGAAGGAAAGAGGTCAAACTGATAGGTCTCAGGGGCTGTCCATTTATTACATAAGGTAATTGTCAGGATTTTTCGACACCACCGAGTATGTACTCGGAAACGCAGTTGCACAAATACTGGACATTTACATATCAAATGATACGAAGTTCCATAATCGGATTCACAGCTATCACATACAAATGCATTAGCTTACTGATGAATATTCGCCATGTGATAGCTGAGTCGGCAGTGGCCAGTCAATGTTTTGACCAGCATGTAGCAATTCGGCTTAGACAGATTTGTTAGATACTTCGCCACCCCTGGAGATGGCTCAGTATAATACAATTTTGTTTGACGACATGCCTCAATGCCAGTATTGTTTGTGCTGAGTGGCAGCCTAGGTGTCAATCTGAAGCTTAACCCAACGCTTCGATATAGGAATAGTTGGCTCAAGGTCAATGAAGTCATGTGATGCTCCAGTGCGAGCTAATTCATCAGCCACTTCATTTCCAGCGATGGAAGAATGGCCAGGTACCCATACAAGGTGAACAGCATTTGCTAAATTCTGCTTCTCGATTTGAGTTCGACAAGCGATAACTAACTTTAACATAGAATTGGTCGAAGCAAGTGCTTTAATAGCAGCCTGGCTATCTGAACAGAAGTCTATTACATTGCCCATTACGTGATGCTGAAGTACTGATTGCACTCCGCACATAAGAGCAAAGATTTCGGCCTGAAAAACAATGTCTACCAAGTGAGTAAGACTGATGCAGCCTTAGCTCACGAGAATAAACACCAGCACCTGCTCGACCTTCGAGAAGGGAGCCATCAGTGTAGCATACGATGTCGTCTGAAATACTTTTTTCCAGATATCCAGATGTCCACTCTTCCCGGGAAGGGAATTTCGTGGAAAATATCCTATATGGGAAATTACAAGCAATTGTTAGATCACTTGGAGCAAGAACAATTTTGTCCCAATTCACCAAAAGTGGAAATAACGAGGTGTGTGTTGATGTGCAATTCACAGGAGTTTCCTCTAGTAGACCGAGTACCCGTAGACGATAAGTGCAAGAAAGTGCTTCTTGTTTGAGATGAATGTGTAGTGGAGCAACGTCAAAGAGAACTTCGAGCGCTGCCGTGGGAGTTGAAGAGAACGCTCCAGACATCGCCATTAAGCACATCCTTTGGAGATGGCCTGATTTTGATTGGATCGTTCTCACTTCGCCCTTTTGCCACCACACAAGACATCCATAAGCCAATATTGGCCGAACCACAGTTGTGTAAATCCATTTGATATACTTGGGTTTTAGACACCAAGTTGTACCAAAGGTTCGCCGGCATTGCCCGAAGGCCATACAAGCTTTCTTGATTCTGAACTCAATGTGAGGTGTCCAGGAAAGCTTGGAATCAAGAATGACTCCAACGTACTTTACCTGTTCAGTCACATCGATTTCAGAATCAAAGAGACGCAAAGGTCGAACGCCATTACGGTTTCGCCTTTCTGTAAAAAGAACAATAGATGGTTTACTCGGATTAACCGAAAGGCCATATTGGCGACACCAACCCTCAACTACCTGAAGGGCGCTTTTCATCAGGTCGAAAAGGGTGCTGATGCACATACCGACTAACAATGTTAGGTAGTCGTCGGCAAAACCCTTAAGTAGGAAATCCGCTATTATTGAGTTGCCTCAATAGCGTATCTGCTACGAGATTCCACAAAAGCGGTGACAAGACTCCCCCTTGGGGGCATCCACAAACACTCAATTTCCTAAACGCTGCTTGACGCAATGTCGAGAAGAGATGTCGGTTTTTGAGCATTTGGTAAACCCAATTGGAAATCATTGAAGATATACCATGACTCCGTGCGGCTTCCAATATGGCATCGAAAGGCACGTTGTCAAAGGCACCCTCAATATCTAAGAAAACACCTAAGCAGGATTGCTTTTGAGCGAATGCCTTCTCGATATCGTAAACAACTTTGTGTAAGAGTCACAGTGGGCTTTCCCGCATGTTGGCTCACATAAAGAGGCACGTTGGCCAGATGGACATCACGGATTTGGTGATCGACAATGCGTTCTAAGCATTTCAGATTAAAAGAAATCAAACTGATAAGTCCGAAACTCTTTACTTCTTCATACGACACTCGATCCACTTTTGGAATAAACTTTACAGTAATATCCCGCTTAGATTTTTATTTATTTATTTATTTATTTCACTTCTTGATACATATTTAACAGTTTGTGATTATGATCTCTATTAAACTATTGTTCTTTTAAAGGGTTATTACTTTTTAAATAGGCTATAAACCGACGTTTGAACTGTGGAATGGATTGAGCGTTCTCCTCTGGCAGTCGATTGTATATATCTGGTCCTATATTCTAGAATCTTTTCCTTCCAACCTCCGATCGGAAACCAGGTCTCTGCAGAAGATGAGCGTACCGAGTGCGATAGTGGTGGGATGCGAAGTTGAACGTCCAATTGTGGTGCATGTTGAGGCTATTCGTGGTTTTGTACATTATCATACAGACTCTGAGGGTGTAGAGCCCTTGTATTGGTAGAATATTATGTTTTTCCGTACTGTACAAATCAAGATTTGGGAATATAAGCTGTAGCAAAACTGAGAACATTTGGCAAACGAAGTTCGTTCACTCGGAAATGCTTATATTTCGCAAGGATTGTTCAACCGACTGACTTCACTCAAACTGTAAACATTTGTAGGTACATAGTTTTTTCCTGCCGGATCGTTCAGCAGATTGAAGAGCTTCCTGGTAAGT
This sequence comes from Aedes albopictus, assembly GCF_035046485.1. Taxonomy (NCBI): domain Eukaryota; kingdom Metazoa; phylum Arthropoda; class Insecta; order Diptera; family Culicidae; genus Aedes; species Aedes albopictus. Next base: position 388,222,843 of record NC_085137.1, read on the forward strand.
CTTGCGAGCCGACCCGAAAGCCTCCGATCCAGCCGAACGTCGTCTGTTCCAACTTTTTCTACATTGCTTCTTAAGCTTCGCCAGATCAGAGTTCAAAGTCCAACAGGGGGCATGGCCTCAAAAATTGAAATATCTTCAAATAACCCCGATGTCCCCTATTTCTTTAAAGTTTCACATGCATTTCCTCCCGGAGTGGAACCCAATTGATAAGAGCAGGACCAACCTTATGTCAAATTGCCGATACCTATAGAAGTTTTTACACAAATACGAGTTGAACAAGTCATTTATTTTGCGCGCCAGTCGGGAATAGATGAGGATTTTCTCAAAAAGGTGTATGACAGAGAGAGCGGAGTAAAACGGGCTCAATACACTGATTTCCAGCATCGTGTGGCGAATGACACCCTCCTTTTCTGAAACTGTAGAGATTTTTGCAGTTTGTGTCAAAAATTCATTCAAATCCATCCACTCCGGGCAGAGATATTGAATTAATTCGCGTTTTGTACCTATTTTTTCCCACTGTGCAGCGTTTCTCAAACTATGGGTTGTGACTCACTGGTGGAACTTAGAATTAAACACGAGAAAACGCAAAATAAAATTCATAATATGAAGAGACAATACAGTGCGGCCTTTGAAAGAATGTTGCATGAATCCGGAATAGTAAACCAATTATTTTAAACGTTCTAAAATAGAAAGTTCACTGAATCTGATTGCATGATAATTTTAATATAAGTAACACATTCTACTGTGACGTTACAACGTTTCGACGCCTTTTCTGACAGATTTTCCACTATAACTCGTAAAATCGACCGTGAACCCTCAAATATTTTTACATATTCGGAAACCTTGTAAAATAATAAGTATGATCTGTTGAACAGTTAGTTTTCATTGGGAAAGTATGTTGAAAATGAGAATGAGTAGCGTGACTTTACAACGTTGTATATTAATGCCACAAATAAATTAATACAGAAGTCGCTTTCTAAAGCTTCCCAAACATATAGGGTTTCGAACTACAGTATGCGGCAGGAAAAAATGCGAAAGTGTTTTTCAACTTCAAACCTCATTTTCGTCCATTTGACATTAACCAATCTATGTTTGAACGTTCCATGATCTATAATAGGCTAGTTTTCTGAAAAGTTAATTAAAAAATTTTCCATTTTGGTCTGAAGATGAAGACAATAAGAATTTTCAAACCGCAGAAAATCGCACAGGTCGCTAAATTTCGCATCTGATAAAACAAAAATTTTGATTTTCTCTACAATATTATCAAATATATGTACTTATTTCATCTGGTATGTGAAACTACATGGCTCTGGATCAGTGTGGTTTGGTTGTTCATCGAATTTGAGCTAATTTTGTTACTGTTATAGTCATTTTGTTTAATGACCATTGGGCGCGCAGTTTACTGATATCCGTTTATTAGGCCTACATTATCACATGTTAAACATCAAATGTGTTCATTTTTATTTTTCAGTGCTAGAATATAGACATTGACTGATACACTGTCATGAAAAAACAGTCATATATATCCCATATTTAGCGTGTAATAGTGTCTTGAACTTTTCGCATTTTTTCCTGCCGCACCCTGTACTTAGGCACCTGCGCCAATTTCCGGCACCTCACAGCAAAACAAATCAACATCAATATCACTTACTTGCCGCATATTTTCCAAACGCCCTTCCGTAGGTAATCATCTCCCGCAACCTTTTCGCAACGGGATCCACAGTCAATGAGCTGCACTTTCACTCACAACAAATATGGGTGCCGAAGTGATTGCCCATTTGATTTTGCTGGAAGTTCGGCACAGGTGCCGAGAATTGGTGCTGGACTAGGTGCAGTAAACTCGTTCTAAAAAACCCTCTCTAACGAAAGGAATGTTGTATAAAGATTTATTTTTGACATTTTGTCATATAAACTTTGATTAATAATCAGTCAAAATTTCAGCCTTATACAGAATCTCGTTCGCCAGATATATTTAACACAACTCTAGATAATCAGTCAGATCAGATAGTCAGATTTCCAAAATAACAGATAATATGAAAATACGAGCTGGTGGGTCGCCAAACTCTTTTACAACCAAATGTGGGTCGCGAACTGAAAAAGTTTGAGAACCCCTGATCTATTGGAGTGTCAATGGATGGTGAGTATCTATGCAAATTTGACCGCGATCAAATCAGTAAAGAGTTCCCGGTTGGTTGACCGGGAATTCATGAAACGCAAAGCTTGCGAAGTAACATTCAAGTGTTCAAAAAATGTAGTAATAGTCAGAAAAAGATTCTTTATTTGACAAATGCCAATTGGCCATCTCGTGACTGATTCTGCTAGAGCAAAGCGTTATGTCTAACATTTTCTCTCTAGTGTTGAACTTCAGATCAATGAGAGTCTAATAAAGGTGTGGAAGAAGATATTTCGTGTGCGTGAGATCCGTGTCTGGTACAAAACATGTCACTACTACAAACAAAGCGAGCTCCCATAAGAACGCGTGTCAAATAGTGACGTCACTATTTGTGTTTACATTTTTCTCTCCTTACTAATACATAGCCATCTCTTCTTCTTCCTCACCTGTAATATACTCTCATTGACTTCAGATGCAGTCGACACGGTTTTACTTTAGAACCGATCAATCATCATCCCGGGATTCGCGTGAATGAAGGAATTGACTAAGACTCGCAATGCGTTCTCAACATGTTTATTTTACAACGAGCTAGTACTGACTGATATTTACAAAACAAAACAACGTATACAAATCAGCAATATGCTTCGTCAGTAAACTGGGGGAGTTTTCTCACGGTTGGAGTAGTGATCTGTACTCTACGATGGTCACGATACAAGAGAGCTGATCGCTCCGTTTATTCGAGTTTTATACGATTCATCGAACACTTTACTTTGTGATGGTGGTATTACATTATAACAGTCCGAGACCTGTCAACTGGTGTTGCACTGAACTAAACCGATTTGCTAATTCTGAATGGATATTACAGTCAGAACTCGTATTCACATACACTAAAACACAGATGTCGTCGTCATGCTCATATCAGGGGGCTATCACTACTTTACTTCAACATCTAGCAGATACTATGAAGGTTGGGTGGTTGCCTATGTTGAGTAATCCAGTAATCCAACTTATTTTTTTTCCTCCCCTGTTGGGGAAATTAAGCCACTGCGTCCAATAAGCTGAACTTTTGTGGCATGTGCCGTTTTGATATTCGCATCTAGCCAGCTAATTACCATGTGTTAACCCTAGTAGCACATATGTTTTATAAAAGTCAATATAACGCCTATATGATCAAATTTGGTCATATAAGAGTCACAAAAACTGATGTAGAACAAGTGTGCTATTGGGGAAGTAACCAGCTACTGCCACGACGCGTCGTCTCCCAGTCAGGTGCAATGGAATTGATAAACTCCAAGACTTTCCCAGGTTTTGCAGACCAGATCTCAATGGGTTGCAACCAACCACTATTTAGAAATCTTTGCCTGTCCGTGTATAAAGCACCACAACTGCAAAGCAGATGTTCCGAGGTTTCACGTTCCGTATCACAGAAACGACAGATACCACTCTGAATATGGTCAATATTTTTTTAAAGCTTTTGATGGAGTGTTGCGCATCGCTCCTGTAACAGCAATGGACGCAAGACGTTGAATTTACGCAAGCTTTCATTGCGTGGTAGCCTCTTTTGTGTTTGCCCACCAGACAAAAGAAGCACACGTCACTTTTCAGCGAATTATGGCAGAATAAATCCACATTATCATTTTTGGTTTCAAGCCCCACTTTCTGCCAATAGTTTTGGAGCATAACCAAAATGCACTTGTTGCCTTACCGATCACGGACTCAATGTGAGCATTCCAGTTCAGTTCGGCATCCAGTATCAAACCTAAGTATTTGATTCGATCACTAGGATGAATTTCTTCCAAGCCAAAAAGCTTTTAGATTGATCTTCCTTCTCCTAGTTTTTATATTCTTCAGAAGAAGAATATTAAAGATGTTGACAAGTCCAAGGCTTGTGCAGTTTCTGCTGTGGGGTCCAATGACCACACGTATTTATACTACCTTAGGTAGACATAATGAACCATACCTAGACATTTAGGTACTGTAATGAATAGTATTTCATGTAGGTAGATATCCTATGCACACAAGCATTAGGTAGATACTACACTAGTGAAAGGGACAATTCTAGATTGAGTTTAAATAAGGGCGAAAGTAACATGAGAGAGTTCTCTTCATCGACTCTCTCTTCTGCAAATTAAAGTGACAAGATGCAAATTCAATCGAACTTTTTAACACTTAGACGCTAGATTGCCTCACAACCTAGCGATTTATGGCCAAAAAGTGCAACCATACTTGCATCTTGTCACTTTAATTTGCAGAAGAGAGAGTCGATGAAGAGAACTCTCTCATGTTACTTTCGCCCTTATTTAAACTCAATCTAGAATTACGACTTTTGATGGGTTGATGCTAAGCCCCTCCTCAATACACCATGAATGTGTATAGTTTAGGGCTCTTTGCATTCTTTCCGAAACAGTTTCGTAATATTGCTGACTGCACCCCAAATTGGACTGTCACAATAGTGTGCACACACCTTCAAAGTGTGATTGCAGCGCAGGGGCACGTCGGATCGAGTTGAGGTCTTCGGTGCACTTATTCCTTTTAAATGGAGGCAAAAGTGCACCAAAGACGTCGAGACGATCCGAGGCAAATGTGCACTTTTATCACACTTTTTAGGCGTTCCAAAAAAAGTGTGATAGTCCAATTTGGGATGTAGTCTGCAATACTTTCCTCTCACTATTATGACTATATCGCAGTGAAGAGAATTGTCAGACAAAAGAGGCACAAAACAAGCAACAAAGAAGACGTGGCGATTACTTTTTATCCTAACTGGTAACAGATAATGACATGATCTCGAAATTTTTTGTTGCAGACAAAACGGAAGCTGAATTTGTTGTGTACTTTTCAACTCGTGAATTATCAATTATTACTAACCCAAAATCGGATTTTTTTGATGATACATCTTCAGCAGCGTTACAGTGTTAACCGACTCGAAGTTACCGCCCGAAAATCACGATGCAAGGCTTAAAAATCTCTAAACTCGTGGTGCTCGATCTTTGTCCTATTCTGTTCAAGTTGGGACAAACGTATGTCGCATTGGGTAAAATGTCGCAACAATGCCCACAACTTCGAAAACTCTTTCCTTCAAGCTTCTTAGAATATGGTCTACAACTAAGGACCACATTAGTGGTGAGAGGACTCCTCCTTGAGCGTAACCCTTTGTTGCCCTTACTGTTATAGATGAACTTCCCAACTCAGAGGTGATTTCTGTTTTTGCAAACACAGTATAAATCCAATGTATGATACATTGGTCGAAGTTTTCATTCTCCATAGCACGCTTCATAGAGGCATTATCAAATGCTCCTTCTATGTTTAAAAAAGGAGCATAGAGCTATTTCTTTTGCTGAAAACGTTTTTTCCACCTTTGTTAATAGCGAGTAAAGTGCCGTAACCGTCGACTTACCAGATTGATAAGCAAACTGGAAGTCAGATAGGGGATGCTCTTTTATGTAAGAAGAATTGATAAAATCCTTCAAAACCTTTTCCATAGTCTTCAACAAAACTGAAAAAGACTAATTTGCCTATATGCTTTTGAATGCGTCTTGTCTCGCTTCCCCCTTTTTGGTATAAAAATAACTTTTACAAGTCTCCATTTTGAGAGAACGTTATTCAATCTGAAACTAGCCTTAACGCTGAACAATTCGTCATTGAATTCATCGTCATCATCAAGCATTTGAAAGCAGTTTTTTCGTTCAAAACAAAAGTCTTTGCTATGAAAATATATTCACTGTACTCACTACTGTACTGCCGTGAATCGCATACTTGTCCCATTTGCATAGGAAATCCAGCAGAGATGGGACTGATATGCGATTCACGGCAGTGTACATGAGGAATAGAATGCATTGAATATATTTTAATGGTCGATGTTTTGATTCACAGCGAGAAGACTGCTTTTTATTTTCCGAAAAATGATGACGGATGCTTGAGCCTTAAACATCTCAATTAGTGATGGAACCAACATCGCCTCTCCATTTTGAATTAGTGCAGGAAATATTCCATCAACTCCTGCAGATTTAAAAGGCTGAAAAGATCTAATTGCATTTTCCACTCTGGCCTTCGTGAAAATTTATTCAGCTAAATCTGAAGCGGTGTTTATTGTACTATTTGACTCCGTAGAGTTTATACTAGGACAATGAGATTTCAAACATGTTGAAAATACAAAGCTCCCATATGTTCATTACAATCCTTGGTACAAACCTAGAGTCCAATAAACATTTCAGCCATCTCGGTGGTGGTTTAATGGTGGTCCAAGAGCAAAATATTTTTATATGGGAATTACTATGGAGAATTTTCAAAAAAGGTTCTCCGCGTTGTAGAGCATTCACACATGGATAAAGTCATAGAGTCAAATTTAAATTGAATTCTTCAAACCCTCAATGATGAATGTTGTCGAAGACCGAAACTTATGGCGCTAGTGGCCATATGAGGAAAATTGTTTCAAGAATCTGGACAAGCTGAACCAACTGTTCATCATCAATGTTGCTAAAGAGAATGAATTCGCCGAAACCTGGCACAAAGGTAGTATTGTTTGAGTAAACAACAGAGGCACTGAAGTTAACATCAGCGATGTTTTATATGTACCTGATCTGCGAGCAAACCTGCCTTCCGTGAAGAAGCTGGCTAGTGTGAACATTTAGAATGTTTGCGAATCTAAAGAATCCGATGAAGTCTAACTGGATTAAATACTAGAGAAATTCAAGAGAAATCCTCTGGAAGTTTTTTGAGCAACTCCTTGAAGAATTGCTAAATAAGTCTTATAGAAGAATCTCCGAAAAAAAAAACAACTAATCTGATTTCTTTGATATGAATTCAGAACTTCAGCACAGAAATTCTGTCCGATTTCTTTTAAATTCAAGCAAAAAAAAAATTACAGTGATATTTCAAGCGATTGCTGCTCTAGTTTGGCATCGTAAAATCGTAAAGAAATACATTCTTCAATTTAGGAAGTCAACAAATACTATCTTTTGAATGCTAGAAAGTAACACCCATAAACAGTTTTACACGTTATACAAATTCTCAGTACTAAAAGGAAAGCATACCATTTTTGCTGTTCTTGTTCCTTCTGCTGGTGCTGATACAAGCTGCTAATCCAATAACTGTGCAAGTCAAACTGTCGCTTTTTCAGCAATGATTGACCCTGCTTCGCTGCAGATAATCTTCTCCGTCTCTTGTTTAAATTCAATGGAAATCACTCGCCAAACATAAACACTACACTGTTTTTGCACTTCACTGACTGGTGGTGATAGCCGTCCAACAGAGATATGGAATTGTGTAATTTCCTTCTAATCACTGATTTACCACAACCCCTCTGCTGTTGGCCGTCGTCCGTCGTCGGTATTCAATTTATTTCTTCTGACTGCTCAGCTCCCGACAATCTAGAGCTGTCAAAAAACTGCAAACCGGACCACAGTAACTGGGAGAGGCAGGAAGATGCGGGCTTGCAGCAGTAGGATGGACGGAGCGAAGGGGGCCTATTTTATCGCCTGCATATGGGAGGAAATATTGTCTTCCCCCTTTTCGCTGCTTCGTTTTATGTAATTATGAGATATCTGTTTTTCCGGAGCACTTCTTCTCGCTGGATAAACAAGTTACTTCCGTATTCCGAACAACGGCGTGAATGGGATTCGCTCCTGTCGAATGCCTTCACGAATCTTCTTCCCCAAAACGAGGAAAAACAACCACTTTGCTTCGCACTAATAGATTCTTTTCCAGCACATAAAATTCCACTAATGATGAATCGTCGTCACTGGCGGAACGCCATCCAACCCAGCACTGCTCTCTTTCTGCCGCGACACGACAATGTCGTCTCCCCCTGTATCGATGGATGAACCTTCTGGCTGCGCTTCGAACAATCACTGCGTCTTCTCACTGAATCAGTCCAGCGAAATTGAATTGCTCCACATCATTCGAAGCGGGCCGTTCTCGGTTATATAACGCAATCTACTGCAATTGGGAACGCGCCGCGCACAGAATAAAAACACTTTCGACCGACGGAAGAGCAATCGAAACGGAACAATTCGATTGATAAGCGAAAAAATCACTTTTCCACTCTGCAAAACTCATTCGCGATGGATTTGACTTCTTTTTTTTTGTCTCCGCCCGTCCGACAGAAAGTGCATGCGATACGTCATGCACTCGCGGGGATTTTCGTCAAAAACTGCATCGTTTTGACAGATGGGGTTGAAACTTAACGAAGCAGAGTGGTATAAACCGTTCGCCACCAGGTGGTATAAAATGGTAAGCCGAGGTGACACCTATCAAATGCACGCGGAGAAAAGATGAACAAAAAGTAAGTAGCAATCAAGGGGGTGGACAGCCTTTGCTCTGAAGCCTACTCTGGAGCTACACTTTGAGCAGCTCTGAGCAACTCGTGCAACTCGATTTTCGAATGTGCATAGCAACCTGCTGTTACGTTGATGTGGCTGCTGTCAGTTAACAACTTCGATGAGAAAATCGATCGGCCAGACGCGGGAATCTTCTTCAAATGTGTCTCACTTCGCTGAAACAATTCGAGCCTGGCACCGTATTTTGTAGCAAAATTATTAAATATGGTGGTGTTGGTGTAATTTTCTTGTTGAGGCTCGTCCGTATATTGTCTGGCTTAGTGGGTGGAGTGAGGTCTAACGGATTAATGTACATAATCCTAAACACGCCACATTCCAGAATCGTTGACATGAAGGCGAGTATGAAGGTTATGCATCAAATTTCCCCAATAGCAGGGTAGGGGAAAACCCGGTCAACCATATCTTTAAAAATCTTTACAATTATTTAACACGATCTTTAAAGACTTTCATATCAAAAATCGATAGCGATCGTCATCGTTTCTTAAAGAAATTTAAATAAGAGCAAAGTCACATCGTTATCGATTGATAAATGTTTTTGAAGATAAATCGATACTGAAAACAGTGGGTTCTGTTTTATCGACCTGCCAAAATCATCAAAAACTAAAAATAACAACTACCTCACCACCCACCCTTCCTGTTCATATATGTATTGTGATTTTTTTGTAATCATTTCCTAAATAGACCATTCCCGTCTGACCTAACCCCCCTTTTTTATATTTTTCTTCGAAAGACAGCTGCTTTTGATGATATTTGCCGTTTTCGGAATTGTTTTATATGCGCTCCTGATTTTCTTACAAATTTTCAAAAACTGAGAATTTCACCACATTTTTAAATAAAAACCCCCATGCGAAGTAGTTTTTGGTAACCCTAGCATGGTGATTTTTTTATTCACCTCTCAGAAAGTGAGGAACACCTGGAAGCCCTATAGGGTACTGCAAGCACCTGATCTAACCTCACTTTGTCTGACAGTTCAGCGAGCTTGTTTACAAGGTGTTAGAATTTTTAACGAGCGGCGAAAATTAAATTTACGTTTTCCGCCCCGAAACCATTATGATACGGAAAAATCGATTATATTCAACTCTACTAATACAAAACAAACCGTCTAATTACCGTTTTACTGAAATTGTTTCGAAAAACACTTTTGCCGGATCTCCGCCAGAGACCAAGTCCATGTAAACAAGCTCGCTGAACTGTCAGTGCTCGGCTTCGTGACGTCATCATGCAGTATCCTATTCAATCATGTTTGTTTATTTTTTGAAACGTCAAACTGATTGAATTGATTCCCGACTCCCGAGTTTTTTTTTTTTTTTTGTGGTGTCAGACGACTGGCTAAGACCGGTCACGGTCCATCTCGCCAGCACTCCCGAGTTTAATCAGAAAGGCCATCGTAGCAGCAACAAGTTCCAGATAAATTGGCGGCGAGCACGTCCCACGGATTTTTTTTTTTTTTTTTTTTTTTTTTTTTTTTTTTTTTTTTTTTTTTTTTTTTTCTTTGGACTTGTCTTTTCGACTGGCTAAGACCATTGGTTGGTCCATCTCGCCTATCCCACGGATTTCTCAACGCAACAATCTCAATCTCCGACTGACTGGCAAGACCTTTATTGCGGCAGTGCTGATTATTTCGACAAATTTCAACGCTTCGAGTGTGTTTTCCGGCCGACGATAATGACATCGCCAGATGATTGCAGAATCGTGGGTTGCAGGATCAGCCATCGAGATTGAACAAAAATTAGGAGCGAAACCTTGGAAGTTTTGAATTTGCCGTATTTTATCGTTGAAATCTTATGTTGGCCAATACATCGAGAGATCATGCAGATTGCAAATACACCTCCCGAGTTCAACTTCCAAATTCATCCGAAAATCCCTCAGCACTCAGCAGGATCTCCTGCTAATGGTATTCTTGAACCAAATCTGTTCGGGTTTCGTTTTGAGATTCTACTAGGAAAGAAAGCCAAGGTAATTCCTCTAGCAGCATTTTTTTTTAAACCCGCAAACATGAATTCTGGTAGTTCACCAGCAGGTATTCCTCCAGCGGAGATTCAAGCTGGAATTTTGCTAGAAGGAATTAGAGAAGTTCTGCTTTGCATCAGCTTGCATTTCTGGGAGGACATGGTGGACCTTTTTAACTACAAATTTTACTAAATTGCTAGAAAAGATCTGCTGTGCATCACCTTGCAGTTCCGGGAGGACATGGTAAACCTTTTTAACTACAAATTTTACTAAATTGCTAGACAAGATCTGCTGTGCATCACCTTGCACTTCTGGGAGGACATGGTGAACCTTTTCAACTACAAATTTTACTAAATTTCTAGAGAAGATCTGCTATGCATCACCTTGCAGTTCTTGGAGGACATGGTGAACCTTTTTAACTACAAATTTTACTAAATTGCTAAACAAGATCTGCTGTGCATCACCTTGCACTTCTGGGAGGACATGGTGAACCTTTTCAACTACAAATTTTACTAAATTGCTAGACAAGATCTGCTGTGCATCACCTTGCACTTCCGGGAGGACATGGTGAACCTTTTCGACTACAAATTTTACTAAATTGCTAGAGAAGATCTGCTATGCATCACCTTGCAATTCCGGAAGGACATGGTGAACCTTTTTAACTATAAATTTTACTAAATTGCTAGACAAGATCTGCTGTGCATCACCTTGCACTTCTGGGAGGACATGGTGAACCTTTTCAACTACAAATTTTACTAAATTGCTAGACAAGATCTGCTGTGCATCACCTTGCACTTCCGGGAGGACATGGTGAACCTTTTTAACTACAAATTTTACTAAATTGCTAGACAAGATCTGCTGTGCATCACCTTGCACTTCCGGGAGGACATGGTGAACCTTTTTAACTACAAATTTTACTAAATTGCTAGACAAGATCTGCTGTGCATCACCTTGCACTTCCGGGAGGACATGGTGAACCTTTTCGACTACAAATTTTACTAAATTGCTAGAGAAGATCTGCTATGCATCACCTTGCAATTCCGGGAGGACATGGTGAACCTTTATAACTATAAATTTTACTAAATTGCTAGACAAGATCTGCTGTGCATCACCTTGCACTTCTGGGAGGACATGGTGAACCTTTTCAACTACAAATTTTACTAAATTGCTAGAGAAGATCTGCTGTGCATCACCTTGCACTTCCGGGAGGACATGGTGAACCTTTTCGACTACAAATTTTACTAAATTTCTAGAGAAGATCTGCTATGCATCACCTTGCAGTTCTTGGAGGACATGGTGAACCTTTTGAACTACAAATTTTACTAAATTGTTAGACAAGATCTGCTGTGCATCACCTTGCACTTTCGGGAGGACATGGTGACCCTTTTTAACTACAAATTACACTAAATTGCTAGACAAGATCTGCTGTGCATCACCTTGCACTTCCGGGAGGACATGGTGAACCTTTTCAATTACAAATTTTACTAAATTGCTAGAGAAGATCTGCTGTGCATCACCTTGCAATTCTGGGAGGACATGGTGAACCTTTTCAACTACAAATTTTACTAAATTTCTAGAGAAGATCTGCTATGCATCACCTTGCAATTCCGGGAGGACATGGTGAACCTTTTTAACTACAAATTTTATTAAATTGCTAGAGAAGATCTTCTTTGCATCACCTTGCACTTCTGGGAGGACATGGTGAACCTTTTTAACTACAAATTTCACTAAATTGCTAGAGAAGATCTGCTGTGCATCACCTTGCACTTCTGGGAGGACATGGTGAACCTTTTCAACTACAAATTTTACTAAATTTCTAGAGAAGATCTGCTATGCATCACCTTGCAGTTCTTGGAGGACATGGTGAACCTTTTGAACTACAAATTTTACTAAATTGTTAGACAAGATCTGCTGTGCATCACCTTGCACTTTCGGGAGGACATGGTGACCCTTTTTAACTACAAATTTTACTAAATTGCAAATGAAGTTTCGATTTGCATCACCTTGCAGTTCTTGGAGGACATGGTGAATCAATTTAACCACGAATGTTACTGTTTAAATTGTTAAAGAAGACTTGCTTAGTATCACCTTGTAGTCCTGGGAGAACATGATGAACCCATTCAACTACGAATTTTATTAAATTACCTACTAGAGAAAATAACTAAATTTCTGTTGTGGGAGGACAACCAGTGAACCTATATAATTATTTTTCGGAAATGTCGTAGTATGTACCCAGCAAAAGAGAATCCCTCACCCCTTCCCTTGTGCTTTTAATAGTTGTAGCCAAACTGATACATGAGAATTTGGAAATTATAAAACTATATGGTGCTGTTGTGGCTAGTCCAAAACGGTGATCAAGATGTTGAAGATCATGATGATGTGGCTCGCCACACTCAAAAAAATTGGCACGCCTGAGTAATGTGTTTTACATATTGATTTGCGCAAATTGTAAAAACCCACGAATGTCACGTGTGGCACATATAGAATCACAAACATATTATTTTCTTTGATGCATCAACAATCCGCACGATTCTAATGTGCACCTCACTTGAAATTTGAATTAATTACATTTGCATTTCAATTTGCAAATACATAAATGTCATATTATGCTGAACATAAATGTCGTGTTGTGGAGCATATGGATTTCATGTTATGCTGCTAATGTAATCCTCCAGGCAATAATTACACTGGTCAGTGCCCATATTTCACGCGAGCTCATAGTTCTACCGTCACGATTTAAGTTTTGAATTCCAAATTATGTGTTCAGGTTAAATTACTTAACACATCTTTTGATATTCAAAACAAAATCGTGATAGCAAAAAGGAGCTCGCGCAAAATATGAGCACTTCACACAGGCGAATGCTTTGTATTGATTGAAACTCGATAATTGTAATTGCAGAATTTATTTATTGATATTCGTTCTTATGCATTTCAAATATTACTTACTTAAGACTTTCCCACTAGACCTCGAGCTAGACCCGATCCTGGGCCAATCGCTTCCAGTACGCCGGACAATAAATGATGTTAGATCATCCTTAACCGGAATAAGCCATCTCATGCGCAACCTGCAGCGAAGCTGCCACCTCTCCCTGGTTCTTTACTGAAAAAGCTTTTTGCCTGTCGTTTTTCCGGCGACGTGACCAGTCTGATTATGGTAGCCGTCGTTATACCTGGTTACGGAAACCTTAAAAAGTATTTGCTGCTGCAAGATGCCATTTTCCTTCGCACCTCACGGATAACCAACATCAATACTGGAGCACTTATTTTAAACGTTATGCCTGCAAAAACGATAATTTAGTATCATATTAATTATATTGTTCCATAGAGGTTGTTGAAGCTTTTAAATTTTGTAGAAATGTTTTGTACTTACTATAAAAACGAAGAAAAGGCGCTGCTCAGTAGATTTCTCGACCAGTTGGTGGGCCATGATGAAAAACCGTTGAAGTTTGACGGTTTTTACATGGGTCATGTGTCACCAGCTATGGAATGCATTTGGAAAAACCAGTAGCGCAAATTCGATAGAAAAATTACTTCATTTTTATTCATATTAAACACGAGATTATAATGTCTTGGCTGTTGAATTCAGTTAAAGATGGTGCCATTTGAACCCCAAGTGCAACAAATTTTATATTGAACTGAATTACATATGATTCGGTAATGTAACTTTGCTGCGTGATCCATGTTATCAATAAGATTATTATAACGTGTAGGATACACGTAATGCATTGGAAAAACATATCAGATTAACGTGGATGCTTTTGACTCAGCTCACAAGCCAAAACACATTAATCGATCGTGTAGATTTTTTTCAGTGCATGTAAAAACCATGATAACGGTACGGAGCGCGAATTGTTTTTTAACAAATGTGCCTAGTATCAGAACAACATACAAAATAAAGAAATAGTAAAATTTGGGGTGAAATGTGTTATATGAAAAATAAATGGGGAGGCATAATAGCTCAACCTTTTTTAAACAGTTCAAGCATAATTTTTCAATCCGACGTAACTCGAGAATGTAAACAAATCCGGGTTAACTGCTGCATGCATGATTCATAAAGCAAATTGAAGAACCCACATCACTGTTTGATGATTTATTGCTTAATTTGTTTAACTAAGCATATTTTTCGAAACGACGTATCTAACTATTTTGATGTTTACAACTTTACTGATAGATACACCGTTTTGATATATGAGAAAACCAAACGACGTATCTAGCCAAAATCAAAAGTAACAGATACACCAAACTGGCACCATACAAAAGCGACGTATCTGGCATGACGTATCTCTGACCAACCCGGTGTATCTGTATTTTTGTCAAAATTCATTGTGAAAATGATATGGAATGAGTAGGTTTTGTTTCTTACCTAGTTGTACCGATGGGAACAACTATACCTGAATCAAGAGTCACTTTGGTTATCTGACAGATCTATACATCGCGGGCGGTTTATGTGTGCGTGCGAATAAGGGCACTCAAAGAGCGGCAGTTTACGGTTAGACAGGAACGGGAACGCATCGGTACAATGGCGACGACGCTGAAAATTGGTGAGTAAAGTGAAAACGGCCGAAAACCTCGAAATAATGTGGAGCTGCGATACGAACTGGAGAAAAGTGAAAACATGAGAACAATTAGATCAACGTTCCCGTTCTTCTGGGCGATTGAAAAGCATTTTTAAGCGAAAAAAAAATAGATTCGGCATCATAAAAGAATGGGGCCCACCGACGCTGGGGGCATAGTACCCTTCCTGAACTAGCGTGGGTTTTTATTTGGGGTTATGTTGATTGAAACCATGAATGGTGATTATTGATGGGAGTTGCACATGTGTTCGTAACATCATTGAATGATTCATCGTTGATTTGCTCTCACTATCCGAACCTCATGTCAAGTGTCAATTTGTTTTTGTTCTCGTCGGTTTTTTTTTTCTTAAGATCGTTTCGCGTATTTGTAAACATACTTTTTTTTTTACCGGCTATGCCAGTGGTGACATGCTCCATAATGTTCAGGTGAATACAGTGATTTGGGGGAGAGTTGTTATTGCTAGGCATTAGTGAAAGAAGGTTTGTGGAGGTATGTAAACAAGTGTATCATCTGTTTATTTTGCAAATGTGACAGACAATATTGAATTTTTATGTATGAAAATGTGTTTCGTGTGATAAAGTGGTATTTGCTCAACATCTGATTAGAGTTTTCATGCAGTGCAGTTGTTCAATTGTGTGTATTTTGCAAGTGGAACCACCTGGAAGAGCTATGGAAACATACCTGTGTTACTTTTGCCAGGTGGAGAAATTATGAAAACCTGGCGGAAAAATGTGTCGTCCATTTAAGTATAAAAAAAAGTGAACTTACGAAATAGATACGGAACAAAGAGCCGGGATGTGTGGGTAGCACACAGTGCATGTGGGTAGCACATGTAAAATGAATGGGTACGGCGTGGGGGGCACACGATGCATGTGGGTAGCACATGAATTGAGAATTATAGCAATGGTGTGGGTAGCACACTTGTATATGAGCAACATACCTAAAATTGTTAAATAAGATAATTATGTTAAATAAAGTGAAATTCCAACAAAGTGTATTTTGATTATTTTTAGACGCAACAGTGGTTCCTCCGTTCAAACCAGGACACGACACGCGTAGCGATTGGCTCAAATGGAAACGCGTTTTGGAGCGCTATTTGAAGCTGAGCAAAGTGACCGATGAAGAAGAGAAATGTGACCTGTTGTTGGTACTTGGTGGTATTGAATTGCAAGACCAATATGAGAAAATTGTCCATTATGAAGTTATGACCACCGATGCTGAGACAGATGAACAGAGAGTTGACAAATATGCTTCGATCATCCTATCGCTTGACAGATACTACGTACCCAGAACAAACAAGCGATATGAACGTCATCTGTTGCGCAGTATCAAGCAGGAAGAGACCGAATCATTCGACAATTTCGTTAACCGCATACGAGAACAAGCCAACAGATGTGAATTCGCTGACGTCAGCGATGCTACGATCGATCAAATAATCGAAGGCTGTCTCTCCCAAGACTTCCGCAAGAAATTGCTGTCGGAGGACAAATCTTTCGAGGAAATACTGCAGCTGGGAAAAGCAATGGAAGACCTGCAAACTCAGTGTAAGGCGTATGTGAAAGATGTTCGTCCATCAGAATTCGTACAACGAGTGCAGCCGTCCTCGCAGCCATCAAACAAGTCAGCAGTGAGATGTTTTAGATGCAACCGTTTGGGTCACATTGCGCGCGACAAGAACAAATGCTCCGCATCTGGTGTGAAATGCCATACATGTGGCGAGCTTGACCACTTCAAAATTTGCTGTCCGAAAAAACGCAAATGGGATGGAAGTGACAACTCGGGGCCTGCTAAGAAACAAAAGGTGGCGTTCAGGAGAGGATTATACTGCGTCAACGCTGGAGATAAAAGCGATACCTTGGCTTTCGAAGTTGGTGGCATAAAAATACAGATGTTAGTTGATTCCGGTTCACCGCCTAATATCATCACACAGAAGACTTACGGAGAGCTGAAACGAGCAGGAGCAGATATCATCAACGAGCGCGAAGCATTCGAAGAGAGCAAGCAATACCAAGGATACGGATCATCAGACACCATCCACTTCAGTAAGGCTTTCGAAACCGAAATTAAAATACCAGGTGAAGAAAATGGAGTCTGGAGTTACGTTCTGGTTTCTCCTAATGGGCAAACCAATTTACTATCCAAATCGACGGCTTTTGCTCTCGGAGTACTGAGAATTGGCTATGACGTTGGAAGCGAAGTCAATACCATTACTGGCGCTGAACAAAACCCCAAATCACCTTTCCCAAAAGTGCCTGGAATACAGTTGAAAATACACATTGATCCATCCGTCACTCCTGTATGTCAGCCAATACGACGTTTACCTATCGCTATGGAAGCAGAAGTTGAACAACAGATACAAGAGTTACTGGCACAAAAGATCATAGAGAAGGTTGAACATCCCACAAGCTGGGTATCTCCACTAGTTCCTGTCCGGAAAAGCGATGCGAAACTCCGTCTGTGCGTCGACCTTCGAGCAGCGAATAAGGCAGTACTAACCGAGAAATATCCGATGCCCAACATAGAAGAAGCTTTATCGTCTATCCACAAAGCTGAAATGCTGTCAACGCTTGATTTGGAGTCCGCATTTTACCATCTTGAGCTTGAAACAGAAAGCCGTGATATAACTACATTTGTTTCAAGAAGTGGACTGTATCGTTTCACACGACTCGTTTTTGGAATAAAAAGCGCTCCGGAGCTATTCCAAAAGACAATAGCAAACCTTATCGGCGGGATCAAAGGGGTCATAATATACCTCGATGATATATTGATCTTTGCTGATTCAGTCGAAGAACACGATCGCATTCTTGCATTGGTAATGGAGCGGCTGAAAACCTTCAACCTAAAGGTAAACGAAAAGAAGTCCGTATTGAGAGCATCAAGCGTTGAATTTCTTGGGTTCAAGGTTTCGAAGAAGGGAGTAAGTCTCACTGAAACGAAGATTAAGGCATTTCTGGACATGCGCGCTCCACAAACAACTAGCGAGCTGCGTTCACTTCTGGGTACTGCACAGTTCTTTGGAAAGTTCATTGAGAACCTTTCAATGCGTACCCATCACATGAGGCAACTACTGCATAAGGGAACCGCGTTTTGTTGGAAGCCATGCCATCAAAAAGAACTTGACGATCTGAAAACGTTAGTAGGGAAACATTAGACTAACACACATAGAATAACTCGTTTCGTTTCTTACAGGTCGATAGCAGATCAAAGGACGCTCAAGTATTACGATCCTCGTGATAAAACGTATTTGATAACCGATGCCGGTCCGAGCGGCCTGGGCGCAGTTTTAGCACAAGCAGAAAATGATGAAATTCGTCCGGTTGTGTGTATTTCTCGAAGCCTCACACCCTGTGAAACCAAATACTGTCAAACCGAGAAAGAGTGTCTCGGAATTATCTGGGCTATGGAAAAATTGTATATCTATCTCTACGGAACACGTTTCACCCTCATTACGGATTGTAAGCCGCTTGTGTATTTGCTTGACCGCGTCCGTTCGAGACCATCTGCTCGAATGGAGAGATGGATATTACGTCTCCAGAATTTTGACTTCGATACCCGTTATGAACCGGGCGACAAAAACGTTGCCGATGCTTTCTCAAGGCTTTGTTCACCCCAGCCCCATGGTGCTCACGAAGCAGATGTTGTGAGCTGGATAACACCTTACATGCAGCCATGTAGAATCAGCAAAACTGAACTGGAACGAGCCAGTGCAGAGGATACGATTTTGAACAAAATCCGTGAAGCTTTGACAACAGGGGATTGGACGGACGTTCCAGCTCAGTTCAAAACACTTGGAATCAAAGAGGAACTGTCCCAGTACGGTGAGTTGATTCTACGTGGAGACCGAATCGTCATTCCTGCGGCTCTTCAACGAAGAGTCACAGAGATAGCGCATCTTGGTCATCAAGGATCGACAGCGATGAAAGCACATTTAAGATCGAGATTGTGGTTTCCAGGTAAGAGTTAAAAAGGATGTGTTTGTCAATAATTACCTCTATAAATGTTGGTTACGTTTCAGGGCTAGATGACCTCGTAGAAAAGACCTTGAAAGCGTGTAAGGAATGCACGATGATGGCGAAACCTGATCCACCGTGCCCAATGGCAAGAAGACTACCGACTCTCCCGTGGCAGGATGTTGCAATGGATTTCATCGAAGGACTGCCCCAGGATTACTCATTGCTCGTAGTAGTTTGCTACACAACTCGATACACAATGGTAGAACCAATGAAGCATCCAACTTCGTCGATGGTGGTGATGGCACTGCTGAAAATGTTCAGCAAATTTGGCATCCCTCAATCGATAACAACTGATAATGGCCCTCAGTTCCGTGCTGCAGAACTCGCAAAGTTTTGCAACTCCTACAATATACATCTGAACCTAACAACTCCGTACTGGCCAGAACGCAACGGTGCTGTCGAAAGACAAAACCGTAATTTGAAAAAGAGGATTAAAATCAGTGTGGCACAGGAAACCGATTGGAAGCGGGATCTCTACGAATATCTCTTGTTCTATCATTCGACCCCTCAGGAAACTACCGGCCTGTCTCCAGCAAAAATGATGTTTAACCGAGAGCTGATTAGCTATCTACCGACGATTCAGGATCCGAAGAGAGTATTCTTTGAAGGAGCAGAAGAACGTGATGCGTTGACCAAGGAACGTAAAAAGCAATATGCCAATACAAACAGACATGCCAAAGAAAACGATCTTATGGCTGGTGACACCGTGTTAATGCGTAATTTGAAACTAGGATCAACTCAACCAAACTTCCGGCCAGAAGAGTTTGAAGTAATCGATGCGAACGGTAGTGAACTTGAGGTCAGGTCTAGAGAAACCGGAAAGGAGTACAAGAGAAACCGAACTCATTTGAAGAAACTATCCTCTCACGACTCCAGCGACGTTGATATACAATCAGGTCTACAACCACTTCCATTGGACGTTGTCGACGACTGCCGGGAACCTATCAGAAACGGGTCTCATTGCGAACAAGAGCAGACGAGCTTCGAAGTGGTACAGCGAGAAGAGGATAGTCGCCCCCAAAGGAAAAGAAGCGCTCCAGGAAGATACAGAGATTTTCACCTGTATCAGTAATCGTTGAACATTTTAAAGACAAGATATTCGCTAATAAATAAGAATTAAATGAAAG
The DNA here is from genome assembly GCF_035046485.1 of Aedes albopictus. Classification (NCBI taxonomy): domain Eukaryota; kingdom Metazoa; phylum Arthropoda; class Insecta; order Diptera; family Culicidae; genus Aedes; species Aedes albopictus. The sequence goes on from NC_085137.1 coordinate 388,242,956, forward strand.
CTATTGTCTTGGCTATTGTAGATGTTATATCCAAATTGGAGGAGGGATGTACCGATGGGAACAACTATACCTGAATCAAGAGTCACTTTGGTTATCTGACAGATCTATACATCGCGGGCGGTTTATGTGTGCGTGCGAATAAGGGCACTCAAAGAGCGGCAGTTTACGGTTAGACAGGAACGGGAACGCATCGGTACACTAGTGCGTGCAATATCCCTGGTGATGTTAAGCACGAAAAAACTTATGAAAAGTCTTTTTTATGAAAAACTATTTTAGTGAAATGGTCGTCAACATTGACCATGAATTTACTCAGATCAGTGAAAAAGTTAGATACGTCGATTTGAAAAATTATGCTTGAGTTCGTATCTAGGTTCGTAGTGTCTTCAGCGCGGTTCGTATTGCATTTTTTAAAAAGTTACAAAAATCAACCAAAAAAGTAGAAAAAATACAAATAACTATCGCTACAACATAAATCCAGAGTGTGGCCCAAAAATGAGCTCAACAAATTTCAAATTCAAAGTGGCAATACAACATTTGCCGGGACTAGCAGTTGTGTATAAATTTTGGTATGAAATACGCTGGAATAATCTAAAAAATCCTATGGCAATGGCAGGCAAAGAAAGTCTTTCAATCAATAACTGTGGAAATGCTCAATGAACACTAAGTTGAAAAGAGGCAGGCCAAGTTCCTGGGAGAGCCATGAAGAAGAAGAAGGCGCGCTGATACGCTCTTGGATACGCTAAGGGGCTGTCCATTAATTACGTAAGGGTTTATGGGGGGGAGGGGGGGTTTGAGAAATCTTACGCGCCATACAAAACTTTTTGGGTTCTCATACAAAAAATCTTACAAGGGGGGGAGGGGGTGTCGAAAAATCGCAAAAATTCCCTTACGTAATTAATGAACAGCCCCTAACCTAGTTTCGCAACGTTTATTATCTCCTGATAAAACAAGCTCGCCTACTAAAACCTTGCGCAGACTGGGTGGTATTCGTACCATGATAGGGTAAAAGCACTAGACTTCGCCCCTCTAAAATTCTGCTCTAATCTTCGCCGCATCCGCCAAAAATGCGAGGATTAGGGCAGTTGCGAAGATTAGTGCTTTTTCCCTACAATTATCTTGAAATGACTTACATACTTATCTTTTCATTCAAATTAGCCTTGGAATTTTTTTCTTACAGTCTTGTACCCATACTATTGCATACCACCAATCTGTCCAAAGTATAAAGCAATTCCTGAGTAATGCGCTCGAAGACGGCACTGACTCATCTTGCCCAACCCCAGGTTTTTTCTGGGTAATAGGATCAAGGGTTTCCAGAAGATAACTGCTGCTACTGGGTGATAAAGCCGTTTGAATAATCCTGACTGGGTCATCAAATCCATCAAATGCTTGATAGTTTAATTACAATTACAAATTACTCCGCCATTGATAAGTAGTACCGACCTAGGTAAATGTCGAAAAACGAGGTGCACATTGCTGGGCGGGCATAGACATAACATTTGGAAGTTTACTTTTAAATTGTTGCCTTACTACTTAATCATAATCGAAAGAATTAAATTAGCATGGAGTTAAATTTCATTATGCACACCTGAGGTAAGAAAATGTTAAAAGTTAAAGTTGTACAATCTGTCCATTATCCACAAAAGTGCAAATGATTGAAGGAATCGAACCGGGCCCCGGTAAGGGACCGGCCCGATCGATATCCAGATGATGACGATTGACGACGAGACGGCGACGACCTTAGCAGCTCTCAAGGCTGCTGTTGTAGTAAAAGTACATAACAGTTTTAAAGGTGCTATCAAAGAAAGCGGCGGTAGCTGCTGGACAACGATAGCATCATTTGGATCGACGATGGTGCTGATCATTTCAGCATGGATTTGGGTTGCTTGCGGCGCACCAAATCATGTCACGTTTACGCCGAGATCACAAGTCGAGTACTCGTACACGTCATAGCTGATCGAGAAGGCCGGCAGCACCTTGCTGAAGCTGGGTGTGATGCCCTGGTACAGCCTTAGGGTACCCTCGGTTTGCATACTAGTATC